>NC_056729.1:924990003-925047503 GCF_019279795.1 Protopterus annectens
TGTTAAGCTGCATCTTAGGTACCTAGATAATGGGGGAGATTCAATAAAGCCTACATACTCATTTTTCACGGTGTACGCATTGCGGATCACTGTACACATGGCTGTGAAAAGTTTTAGATTCAGTAAACTCCATGTAGCTGCATGCACTCACGTCCAAACATGGTAAATTCTGTGGCATGCACATTACAGCATAAGTAGCTGAATTGTATGCTAATGAACCAAACCAACATGGTTGAGTGATTCAACAAGCTGTAAAGCAACCATGTAGACTCCGTGCTCGTGTTGCCCATGTATTCAAAAACTTTTCAAATACAGCCACAGAAAGGACTCTACATGGAAACAAGAGCAAGTAAAAGTTATTAGATTTGTGCAAAACTAACTTTAACATTTAACAGCAGACACATTATTACATTATTAGACAAGGTAGATGCTACAAAAGTAGAGTAACAATAGCAAAATCATTTTTAAGTGCCTTGACATAAATGCAGCTTTGCTCCCCATCGCCAAATGAAGAATATACCCATAACTGATGTAGACAGCTAGAAGTGAAACCCCATGAAACAGACTATTCATACTGTCATGTAAGCATATGCAGTATGTAGCTGACAGAATACAGTCAAATTTTATCAAAAACTGTATTCCTCTGTTCCTCTGTGCAGATATATAGCAAGCTAATACCCTCCCTTGTGTTTAAAACACTGGCCTACCCTTTAGTTTCCCTGCCTACATGGTTACCAAGCATGTAGATGCAGGGTTGTCAGCACGGTGAAGCTGCAAATGAGGTAAAAACTCATTAAAATTGCTGAAGCACAAAAAATCGTAACAGTGTAGGGAAGTTCACTTCATGTAGGCACTTCCACAGTGTTTGCATTCAATGGATGGCAACAGTGAATGATGACATCAGGGGTGGGGTGTGTCAGGTTACATTTTCAGAGGTGTACATGTAGGTCTGTTGAAGGATGAAAGTGCATGTAAACAGTGCGCAATTCACAAGTTCTGTTTCATCCTCTTTATTTATTGTTAAAATGCATAATCTCTGCTTTAAGTTGTTTTTGAATTATATTTGTCATTGTTTGTGAGATACAGCACTTAGCTCAGTCACGGGAAATGGAGGAATGAATGGCAGGTGCCTTTATGCTTGACATGTAACTATTCCATTGGCAGCATGTGTATGTTTAGGGCTGCAGTACAGATGGTCCTAGGTTCTAATACAGGGTGTGCAAACTTTAAATCACTTTTTATTCTCTAGGTCTGTGTGATATCATGGGAATGAAGGAAAGTAATAACAATGTTGCCTGTGTTTACCTTATTTCTGCATAGGTGCACGCAGTGAAGTGGAGGTGCGCATCGCACACTAATGAGCATCAATGGAGTTAACACACTCAGTTAAGCATTAGGTGTGTTTTATAGGTGCTAATTTCAGGTTTTCAGCAGGGTGGAGCTATTCAACAAGGTATAAAGCATCCATGTAGCCTCCATTCTGTTTTTTCCTATATACTTCAATACCACTGGAGTATAGACAAGGAAATTTTAAAGGGACACAATGGTAGAGGCTGCTGTCACTTTGCTCCATATGTATGTGCTAGAGGCTGAAGTGAATGCTGCTGGTGCTGGGGACAATAGGCCTAAGCTGAGAAGGAGAAGTGTTCAGGCCCACAGTAACCTTTCAGATGCTACATGACCTGGAGATTGTACAGCACTACAGGGTGGACAGGGACGCATTTAAACAACTCTGTGAGCTCTGCCACCCTCATCTCAGAGCCACAGCCAACCAAGGGGAACCCATCCCAGTAGAAACTAAGGTATGTGTAGCCCTTAGAATATTATTTACAGGTACCTTTCAAAGACCATGCCTGTCTACTTTATTTATTGAAGTTTATATGTTTTAGTAAAGCATGGAATAATAATACATTTTCATTATGTATCTTATGATTTAATTATTCAGTCATTTAATATTTCATACAATGTGCAACATTTTTAGACAGACCTTTCAAAGATCAACGGGGATATGATGGGTGTGTCACAGTCATCAGAATCCAGGATCCTCCACCAATTCCTGGATGGTATGGTCATATGTGCCAGTGAGCACATATGTTTTTCTCATAGTTCTGAGGAGAGGGCCAGAAATATGCAACAGTCCTACTATGTAGCACACACCCCTGAAGTACTGGGTGCCATAGATTGCAGTCATGTACACATTAAGGCACAACCTGGTGAGCAGGGTATAATCTACATTAACCGGAAGGGATACAACTCTATCAACTGCCAAGTCATCTGTAATGCCAGGGGAATTATCTTTAATGTGTGTGCTGGCACCCCTGGCAGTTATCATGACCCCCATATCTAGCATGCTGGCGGGACATCCCACAGAGCCATTTACTGAGCAATGCTGGCTATGCACTGGAACCATGGCTGATGACACCCATCAGACATTCACACACAGCCACAGAAGAACACCATAATGAGGTACACACTCAAAGAAAAACATCATAGAGCATGTGTTTGTGCTGCTGAAGTCACAGTTCTGGTGCCTAGATACATCTGGTGGCATTCTTCAGTATAATCCATGCACATGCACACAAATCATCACAATATGTGCTGTGCTATGCAGTCTGATCCTGCGGAAACAGTTGCAGCAGGATCATCAGCAGAAAGGGACACACATATACCCACCAATGCCTAGGTCACCACAGGCATAGACAGAGGAGGACTCAGAGGGGGATCCACAAATGTAGGCATACTCAGTATGCCCTTGCTTTGGCTAAGAGACAATGCATAGCACATTCACTGGCCACCTAGGTGTCTAATGCTTTTCTCCTACTCACATACATATAGTAAAACTGATGCAAGGCAACTCACACAACCTTTACCTCCCCATGTATTGGCTATGTACAGTCAGCCCTGAACTAAAACTATGTCAACTGCTGCATTTGCAATGTAAGTCCTGAACCTAGAGTGTATTATTTAATAATATTATGGCATATCCTTATATTTCTTAACTCAGTACAGTAATCAAGCAAATAGTCATGCTTTTGTATAGAAAGTACCTTAACATGTGACAGCAAAGACTTATTTTACTTATATGTGTCCAGTAGTAAGTAGTAGGCCTCAGGCATCAAAGATTCACACAGTCATACCTCTCAAAAGTAGTGATGATCAGTGCATGCCCTCAGTTTAGCACCATACCTTTGTACTGGTAAATCATTAATCAGAGAAGTTAGAAAGTAATGATAGACATTGCAGTTTCTGACTTCACAACCCTTCCTAAGATCAAACAGCAGGCAGGATGTAGAACAAGGAGAGTAACAAGAGCATCATATTCTTGTTTGTGCCGTAGTAGTAACTCACCTTTGTTCCCCACCAAATCCAAATTGTAGCTTGCTACAGATCCCCCACCATGCCCTAGGATTCCCACTCCTCTTTTCTTGATGTACTGGAAAATATTAGGGTTCAACCAAACACCCTAATAATGGGTGACTTCAACTACCCCACCATTAACTGGGAAAACTAGTCGTGTACCAACTCCTTAGCTCAACGCTTTCTTGAATTCATAAACTCCAATGCCCTGGATCAACTTATCCACACCCCCACCAGGGGCAATAATGTCCTAGACCTAGTCATTACCAACATGAGTGACCGGTGTTCCACACCTGAAGTCAACTCCTCGTTGGTCCAATCTGAACATAAGCTAATCATCCTTGATATCCACATCCTGCCCCCACCCCACATTAAGGAAACCATGGTAAAAATTTTGTCCAAAGCCAACTTCATGCTTCTTAAGACAGAAGTGGTGAACTTCATGACACCCATGCAGATGGACAATACAGTTACAACTGCTGTATCCTACACAAATGCACTTTATAAGCACTTACACGAGTGCATGGATTGTGCTATCCCAAACAGAGCCAAGACGCTATCCTCCAAGAAAAGGAAGCCAATCTGGTGGTCCCCTGCCATAAACAACCTGTACAACAGAAGGAAGAAACTGTTGCAAAAGAGAGTAACATCCCATGAGTGGAGGAGCTCTCTGTTCAGCCTCAGTAAGAAGCTGAGATCCCTTATAAGATCCTCCAAAGCTAGCTACAAAAACAAAATTGCCACTAATTCTAAGGACAACCACAAAGCATTCTATAGCTATGTCATGTCGATGGCAACACTCAGATCTGCTTTGAGTTACAGCACAACGGCACAAAAATTACAGAACCAACTAATATTGCCAACATCCTGGCAGATAGGTTCATTGCTAACTTTACCCCCCTCACCCCCTAAAGGGCCCATATCTATACAGGAAGAATGCAGAGTCCCTGTAATCACAACTACGCATGTAAAAACTGCACTTTCTAAAGCCAAAACAAAGCATCCATGGGACCGGACAACATCCCAGGCTGCGTTTTACACTAATTCAGAACGAATTGGCTCCCCACTTAACCACCATGTTCAATAATGGCCTCGCATCAGGCTTTGTGCCCACTGAATGGCACACAGCAACAGTTATCCCACTCCACAAAGGGGGAGCCACCACTGATCCCGGGAACTATCGACCTATTAGCCTGACGAGCCTGATCTGCAAGGCCTTGGAACGTATCATCATGGAACTCATAAACAAAGACATTGGTAACCTCCAAACTCTGGATCCCACCCAGTTCGGGTTTGTGAAAGGCAGATCATGCCTCCTGAACCTGATTGACTTCTTTGAGGCAGTCACTAAAGCCGTAGATGAAGGTAAGGTGGTTCATACAGCCTATCTTGACCTCGCCAAGGCTTTTGACACCATCCCCCATTCTGAAATTATAGCTAAACTCACTAAACTACATATAAATCCCTATATCACAAGATGGGTTGCCAACTGGCTCACTGACAGAACCCACACTGTAAATGTTGCAGACTCCAAATCTGACCTCGAACCAGTGACAAGTGGAGTAACACAGGGTTCTGTCCTGGAACCTCTCCTGTTTGGTATCTACTTCTATGAAGTACAGGCTAACACAGAAGGCCTCTGGCTAATGAAGTTCGCAGATGACTGCAAACTAGGAGCCATAGTCAAGTTCTCAAATGATGTGGACATCCTACAGAAGGGCCTCACTGAGACAGATGCCTTGTGTCAGAGCCATGGCCTCAAGCTCAGTGCCAAAAAGTGCAGTGTCATCCCCTTTAGTAAAAACTCTGTACCGATGAACTACCACATAGGCAGCAATCTAGTTAACACCGGATGTGTGATAAGAAACCTTGGGACCCAGGTGGACAGTAGTCTCTCCTTTGATAGTCACATCACCACAGTAGTCAGGAAGTCCTTCTATGTCGCACACCTCATCATAAAAGGGTTCTCATCCAGGAAAAAAGAGGTCATTGTTCCCCTCTACTCGACACTCATTAGACCAATTATAGAGTACAATGCCCCTTTTGGAATGTACCTCACAAGACATCTGCAGCAGCTGGAAAGGCCACAGAAGTATCTCACAAAGAGGATTACTGGCCTCAAACAAATGCCATACACTGACCGTCTCAAAAAACTCCAGCTTTATTCCGTAGTATATCGTCTACTCCGAGGTGTTCTCTACCTAACATATAAAGCTATGTCAAACCCAGAGCTGTTGGACATGCTACACCTAAAGAAATCCCAGTCCCTCTGAGCTACACGCTCTAGGGACCTAAACCTTGTCACCTCAATAAACAGGACATGCTGGAGGGATAGATTCCTGTCCCAGAGACTTCCCATACTCTGGAACAGGCTAGCCATCTATGTCTAGCAAAGTTCTTCATTAGCACTCTTCAAGAAAAATCTTGATGAGTGGATGGGAAATAGGAAATACACCCTGGGGATCACTACTGTGTCTCTGCTCGACAGTGGCACAGGAAAATAACTTTCTTGGGTGGCGTAAGCCAGGGAACCTTGTTGGCTAGGCTTACGTACGCCCTTGAGCTGATAGCCTAGTACCTACCTATGAACCTATATATTTACAATACATTCATGTGTTGGCCCCCCATACCACCAATCACTACAACACCGGGGTCTCAGTACATTTTCCAAACAGATATCAACCCACTACAAAGTGTAATATATAATATTGTATGCTGCATCATGGACACGGCCAGTTGGTGGTGCTCACAACCTCACTCTGCTAAACTCAAACATCCAACTATGCTCAATAAGGGTACTTGTGTTGCTACACAGCTAAGCTTCTAAACAACATAGTGCTATTAAGCTACTAGACTCATATAATGCTATAAAGCTATGTGCCTAGACAGGTCTCCCAAGCTGTTGTGCACCACATGGCCTGCTGATGTCATGTACTATAAGTGCATCTGTATGTTTGTATAAATCAGACTTGTGTCATGGCACTTGCATTATGTTCTGGTTCTGTAGTCTGTGCACTTAGATAGGAAGGGGTTCAGTTCTCACTGCAGTCAACTGTGTGTGTGTGTGCGTGTGTGTGTGTGTGTGTGTGTGTGTGTGTGTGTGTGTGTGTGTGTGTGTGTGTGTGTGTGTGTGTGTGTGTGTGTGTGTGTGTGTGTGTGTGTGTGTGTGTGTGTGTGTCTAGTCAACAGAGTAGACGTGGTATCCTACAATAACTTCTCCAAGGGCATAGATTGCTAGTAGTTTGACCTGCACAGGCCTATGCATTCAGAGAGTTTATATCCTCACACATTTTAAGGACAATGATATAGAATGGGTTATACAATTCATGCCTCAGAGTACTGTGGCACAGTCTGCCATGAGTGACTGGCTCCACCATGTTGCCCATTCGCAGCATCGGATGAATGAGATGTGGAAAAGATAGGTATCTGTGATGGACCGAGGGTGTCTGTTACAGAAAAGGCAGTGCTTGTGATGAAATGTCTGCTGGGAGGGAAACAGCATCCTCATGGATGTAGGTCAGCCACATCATCTGCTGTCAGCCAATGTGGCTGTGTCCAATCACTCTTACATAGTGCCAGTACTTCCAGTGCTCCATCAAGGAGTGTGCTGTCCACACACAGACATAGCAGGCCATGTTGTCATAGTCCTGGGAATTCCCATGAAGGGACCTCATCCAGCAGACAGCAGTCGCATTCAGGTAGCAGCATTGTATCTGAGCATGGTCATGGATGTCAACATGCCAGTGCAACACCTGTCAGAGACAGTTCTCCTGGTCGGGGATGCCAAAGATGAACTGCCACCTCTATCATGCATGGATCACACCTGTCTGACAGACCAAGATGTAGAGTGAGCACAGAGCCTGGCTGTGGTCATGCACCCACTCACTCAACTAGTTCACCTGGAGAACCCCTACAGATACACACAGCACAATTACTCATTCAGCCTCACTGCCCATTTGTTGTTTTATATATATGTTTTCCTTCTTCTATTTCTTACTCATACATACTGAACTTGTTTGCCAGCCTAGGCTTCCTGCCCCCTACCCCCCAACATCATTTGCAAATGATGACAACTCTGCCATATCCCTGTTTTTTTATATTTTGGATTCAAAGCTACAAATGCCTTCTGTCTAATGCTCATGGTGCATAGGTAACTTATTGCTTAGTATATCTGAATTTGTGTTGTTGAAATGGTCATTGTACCTTGAATATATATTCTTCTTGAAAAGTTCAGCAGTTTATAGCATCAACATGTTACAGCCTTAAACTGAATTCACCTGTGAAGGTTGTGAAGTAAGAAGCTCATTGTGTAGCATCCCTTTGTACCTTCTTTCTGTAATGACCACCACAGAAAACCCTGTTCAAGTGACGATAACTGTGCCATATCCCTGTTTTCTATATTTTGGATTCAGGGAGTCAAACACTTGCTGTCTGATGTTCAGGGTGCATAGTTAACTTACTGCTTAAATATCTGCATTTGGGTTGCTTAACTGCTCATTGTATATTTAACATATATTGGCCTTGGAAAGTTCAACAGTTGATATCATCAATGTGTCTGAACTTTATCTCATGTGAGGGTTGTGAAGTAAGAAACTGCAGTATGTATTATTGCTGTCTAACATATCTCTTACAGGATTTTCCAGTCCATATTTATAGTGCACATCACAGGTCATGCCATGATAATTACAGCTTAGGACTGTATGACAGCATGGCATTTGCGTTTCCCTTTCTTTAGTTTTCTTCATTTAAATTTTTGTGGTAACTGTGCAATACACCATGTAGCACAAAGACTGGAAGTGGAAAACCCATGCACTATTTAGCCGGGATGTTGGTGAGAAACTTCATAACACTGGATGTGTGACAGACCCTTTCAATGTGGAACTTCATGCAACATGAACATTTTAAAACCCCAAATGAGGTACATTCCTTGTAACGTGGTACACTTGAGAAGTATGATATGTGTAGTCCAGGTGGCCATTGTGACATTTCGAGCAAATTTGCGCACCAGAGCTACTTTGACTTACACAGATTGCAATCCATGTTTACTTAAAAGCTTTCACCGCCAGCAACCTTACACAGACATGCTATCCACATTCACCTAAGAGGTTTCTTGGCCAGCAACACTGCTGTGAGCCGTGAAACCTTGCTTAGGCCCACTGCACCTCATTAATATGCATTGCATGATGCTGCATGATGAGCAACATTGCATCAGCAGTAACACACTGTGTAGACTCTGCATGAAGCCTACATCAACTTTATGGAATCCTGGGGAATATTTTTATTTAATGGCATGGGTCTGAGGGCATGTGGAGCGCCTTGAACTAGATTTTTGCAATTTACTTTCAAAATGTTGACTCAAGTTATAAATTATTTGGATTTTATACTACACAAAGTGAATGGACATAATACTTTTGGTTCAATTCTACACCATAAACCTACTTTTTCCAGCTGCTGCATTCACTATAGAAGCAGTCATCATTTTTGTCAGAAAAGTAACTTGGTGATAGGGCAACTAGTACATTTGTCTAGGATTATTACTGAGGATGAGGATGTTATATCTGAAGAAGAAGCTGACATATTCTTTAACACACTTAAAGATAGGGATTACCCTCAAAACATGTTAAGACAGGTTTCTGACATTTTTTAATAGCCCTATTAGCCACCCTGCCCCCTGGCTTCCATTTCCGAAAGGTACTACTAACACTGGGAATTCCAATAACATTGCACTATTGCATCATATAGAACTCAATTTTACTAAAGCTATGGTGCTTACCTTTAAATGATTATAGGAAGATGAAGCAAATTCTTAACAAAAACTGCAGAAAAGTAGTAAACAATGAATGCTTCTTAGAGAAATGGGTAAGGAGTCAACTTGTGTTTGTAAAATTAAAAGGAACATTAAGAAATATCTGGAACTAATATGCCTGTAGTTGTAGTTACTGCTGTTATATTTATGAAGTTCCATATATGGATGTGCGTGAGCATAATTCATTGACACTATTTGATGGAAGTGCAAATGTTTGACAAGACTTTTGTGTAAAAATTAGTACTGTAATCACATTTGAATGCCATATTAAGACATCTATAGCTACCCCAAAACTATACTCTGTTCAGGTCATTTCGGTTATAATACCATATCAGTAATACACATAGCCAAGTGTTGGATGAGTGATGCCTACTATACTGGGAAAACAGAGAGACATCTGGCTAAAAGTATTTATGAACACATTTGTAGTATTTCTATGAAAATAATGAACTCTATGAATGCTCTTTTTTTTGCACAAATTGCAAGAAATTTACATTTTTTTGTTCTTGAAAAAGTTGGGGAAATCTACTCTCAGAGAATTCCTACAGCAGACTACATTAAATGTAAGTATCCCACAAGCTGTAGATGAGAATATTTATATAACTATTGTTTTCAAAACAAAAGTTATTGCATACTGAGATTTTACCTATCTTTTTTTTTCCTTGCATCTTTTTATATTGAGGAATTATTCTTGCAATATATTGTGGATATTTATTATGTTAGACTATATTTACTATTTGTAACAAGGAAGGTTTGCCATGATATATTCTTTGAATCTACGCTGGGATAGTTTTGACACTGGAACACATAGATTGTTCCCTACAGGTGCCAGACTTTGACAATGACCAGTCTCTTGCCAGCTTGAGTCCCTCCTCTCATATTCTAGTTTGTTGTTGTTGTTTTCTGGTTCATCAGATCTCATTGCTCCCAATTTGAAAACAATAATGACTTGGAGTTAACTTGCGTTGGGAAGTTCTGTTATTCATTTGGTTCAATCGCATAAGTGAAATTAATAATAATTAATTTTGATTTTTGATCCTTTTTTGTACCCATGCCTTAACTGACTTCTTACTTCTCATCACTTAATTTATCACCATACTATTCCCACTAAAAAAAAAATAAAAATAAAAATAAATAAATAAATATATATATATATATATATATATATATATATATATATATATACACAAACACACACACACACACACACACACACACACACACACACACACACACACACACACACACACACACACACACACACACCATTTTCTTGGCTCTCCTTTTTGTCAATTAGAAACCTAGTTTCTTTCTACTTATCTATCTATCTATCTATCTATCTATCTATCTATCTATCTATCTATCTATCTATCGGTATGGGCAAAATGAGTGAATACACATTTGTGTGAACATAGTTCACTGAAACTTTTTGATGGAAGCACAAATGTTTGACAAGACTTTTGTGTGAAAATTAGTACTCTAATCACATTTGAATGCTAGATTAAAAGTGCTGTAGGATACAATTAGGAAATGTGCTGTATGGAACATATCTGCCAATGGAATGTTTTAAGTAGTGCAGCCTAGTGAGACATCTCTCCACCACATAACACAGACTAGCATTTTTAATTGTAAATCTTTGCTGGTGATATGTTTAAGTGTGCACTGGCAGTGATTCCATGTACACAGACTAATGTTTTTTTCATTGTAAACCTTTACTGGTGAAATGTTTAAGTGTGCACTGACAGTGATTCCCAGTTTTTTAGATGTTTCTCCCTTCTTAGAATTGGTGTGACCCTAGAGTTGATATATTTAATTGCATGGTGTGTGGGGGCTTGACCCCATGCAAAACACTTTTCATTTTTTTACATTTGTATTTTTTTATCATAAATGTAAATTTATTCAATTTATCTATCTATCTATCTATCTATCTATCTATCTATCTATCTATCTATCTATCTATCTATCTATGTGTCTGTGTCTAGTGTGATGATATGCTGGTTTAGCTTGGTGTTTTTGGTGGTGTTTTTTTAATTAAGTCAGTCCTTGTACTCCTGTAACACAGATTTCACTTGATACTGTTCTTTGGCTTTACTGTAGATATGTGCTTAAGGTGTTAGGACAAATGCTCCAAAATCCACCATAATTTTAGATGTAGAATGTTAATGAATAGGAAGAACAAGTTGGTGTTAAAAGGATTGTTGAAATCCAATACCTCCAAGGAGAAAGATGCAGATAAAGGATTAGACAAGGATTGACCTGTAAATATTGATAAGAAGAAGACGTGTTTGGAAGATGTGGAAAAGTCATCAGTTTTAGAGAAGCTTTCCCCAACCAAAGTACCCAGGTTGGCAGTTTCTCCTCCACCTCAGCTGGCTCTATCCATAGTGTCCACCCTGTCATATCCTGCCTCTTCATACTATCAAGATTCCCTGAGACAGATGGACTCTGCTCCTAGGAGGAGAACAGTGTTCATCTCCTTAGAGCATTAGCTCTCCTGAGTTTTATCTTTAAGGTCAGCATCTCTTATACATCCACTCCTGAAGGTCCCATTGGAGTCCCAGTCATTTAGACTGGGAAAACTGATGTTAGTCTTTGTGAAGGCTCAGCTCCAGTACTGTGTTCTCTCTACCTCCTCTGTTTCCAGCATGGCAAGACAAGTAATTCCTCTTCAAGTTGTGCCTCTTTCTTCCCCAGGCTAAGTTCCAGTACTGGGAGCTTTGGATTCAACTATGGAACCTGCACTGATATGTTTAACTCAGCAATTTGTTTTTAGTGTCAAAGCTCATGGCACCAGCATATCAGTCTGGCCTGACACCAGCTGTGTTGATTCCCACTAATCCTGATGAGGTTGGCTCCAAGAGTTATTCAACATTAACATCAGAGCTGAACCTTTCCAACCCTTTGTCAATGACTGTTCTTTTGGCATTCAACCCCTTGACTTGGAGCCAGATATACATTGTCAATTCTGTCACTTCATTATTAATGAGTTTTCTCCATAATACAGCAGATAGCACAGCTAGGTCTGCCAGATCAGCCAGATTGTTGTACTTATATCTGGGGAAGCTGTTGCTGGCAATACTAGGTCTGTTTACTTCCTGAGTCTGTTTCTCTGGGCAGGAGTTATTTATTGGGTTTGGCTCAGGGTCTTATACAGGCTATTGACCCTTCTAGGAAAAAGAAAAGGGATTTCTTTTTCCCTGAAAGTGTTCAAGATTTGGAATCTACAGGGGAATATGAAGCAGCAGACACATGTTTTTCTCCTCATGTTCCTGATACAGATTTTGAAGAGAGTATTGCATCTGAGTATCCCTGTGAAGGATTCACTTTCTCTGAGACTATTTCTAGAATGCGCCAGTGTTTTTGATGGGAGAACACAATGTTTTTTCAGTTCCTTAGAAAATACTGTGAATTGCTACAACTGTCAGCATTTTAGGATATGTTTTCATAGCCTGTGGTTCTCTATCAGCCAAATTGCTGGTCCTAAGAAAACAGAATGAACAAAGTTCCTTGGTCTTTCAGTTTTCTATACACTAATCCCAGGCCTGACCAGCTACTGTTAATCATTTCATTAATTCTAATCCTTCTCCTTCAGACAAGGAAGATAAAGCTATTACTAACTTTTGGAAAAAAAGTCTATGCTTCTACAAATTAGATGTTTAGAATTCTCATTTGTCAGGCTCATATGTTAAGGTTATACTAACAACTTAGAAAAGAATGAGGAAACATTTGGCATCAGTTTCGTCTTGAGAGAAAAACTCTGCTTTGTGTAGTCTGGTTTCCTCTGTTTCTCATATCACTACTCAATGTCTGGAGTGTGTTTATGACTCTGTAGATACTGCTTCTAGAGCTGTTGCCACTGGTGCTGTTTTGAGGGGGGTTTCCTTTTGGCACTCTCAGAACCTCCCAGAAAATGTTAAAAATGAATTTTTTAATTCTTTGTTGGCTAGAGATTTTGTTTTTGGACTTGCTGCTACAGAGATTATCAAAAGGAATGATGAGAGAGGTATGCTGATACAAGGAATCCCTCAGATTTTTCAATCCTCTATCTGTAAAATTTCCAAGCTCCTTTGACCAGTTTTACAAGAAGTAAAATAAACAGTCTCAGCAGACTGTTGTTACACAGGCATTTAAAAACCAATGACAGAGAAGTAAAAAAAAGAAAGCTGAACCCCCCAGAACGAAGGACAGTCAAAGAAGGCAGAATAGCTATTTCAAGGAACCTGTTCTTGCCTCCCACCCTGGCAGTCCCTTATCCCTTCCAGAAAGTCTGAATATTTATTTCTTTCCTTGGCAACAGATTGTTTCAGACAAATTGATTCAGAAGCTGTTCCTGCTAGGACACAGATGGCAATGGGAGGAAATTCCTTCTTTCTAGGGGATTCCTCATCATCCAACAGATCAAACCCTTCTTTTTCCTCCAGGCTTACACCACATGCTGTTTTATGGGGTAATAGAAGTGGTTCTCCTGCCCAGATGAAAAAAGGATTTTGTTCAAGAATGTTTTTAGTGCCAAAGAAAGAAAATGTCCGGAGACCATTTCTGGATATTTCTTTCCAGAATATGTTTGTGACAGTGCCCAAGTTCAAAATGCTTTCAATTCACAACCCATTACCCCTTCTTCCTCTTTTGATTTTTTTTTCACTAACTTTAGATTTAAAAGATGCATATCATCACGTTCCTATTCATCCAGATTTTAAGTGTCTGAATCACATTATCAGTTCTCTCTGCCTTACCCTTTCAAATAGCCAATGCTCCAGGAGTGTTCACAAAGTGTCTAGCTCCTATTATAAACCATTTTGGGGTACAGGGTTTCTGCATTTTTACATATTTAAACAACTTGCTTATCTTTGCAGAGTTTTTTCAAAGTGTCAGAAGTCTCTCACGTGGGTAAGAAATTTCATACACAGGCTGGGATTCAAAGAGAAGATTCAAATGTCTTTTTTTGAGTTCATTACATAGGATTGTGCTCATGGAGCACCTACTAGACACCTCAGTACACAGAGCCTTTCTTCCTGGGGCACACTAGTTCTATATTTAGAACTATTCCAGGTGTTTTCCAATCAGACTTCTGTCACTGCGAGGGAATATCTCAGGATCCGGGATCCTATGATGTCCATGATTCTCATGACACCTCTTACAAGACTCCACATGAGAAAGATACAATGATACTTCATGGAAGACTCCGCATGAGAAAAATACAATAGTATCTGAAGTCTCACTTGTCCCAACATCATCACCCATAGTGTTTTCAAATTCCAGTTTTGGAATTTGAAAAAAGAGAAATAACTTGGTGGAGCCATTGAATATCCCTGAATCATGGCTCCCCTTCTCCCCTCCTTCTCTAAAGCAGTCATTCACAACAGACACTTTGGACTTTGCTTGGGGAGCAATGTCACAGGGGACAAAAAGTGCAAGGTCTCTCGGACATAAAAGTCAGACAAAAGCACATATGCATAAAAGAGATGCTAGCTCTTATAAAGAATCTCAACTCTCTGAATCATCTGTGGTCCCCAGGATCTCTTCAATTGTTTACAGACTATACCACAGTGATGTGGTACATAAACAAGCAAGGGGAAAACAGATCTTACTCCCTTTGTAGACTAGCCATTTTAGCACTGGATATAGCTTTACAGCACAATCTCACTCTACAGGCATCTTATGTTCCATCAGAGCAAAAGTGTGCAGCAGCCAAGCTGAGCAGGACAAAGGCAGACCCTCGCAAATGGAAACTAGATCAAGGGGGTCTTCCAAGATTTGATCCATCTGTGTGGAGTTCCTTAGGTAGACCTTTTTGCCTACCTCTGATCAATGAACTGTCAAAATTCTTTTCCAGAACTCTATGCAAAAAGGCCTGGAAGACAGATATCTTTTCTTTTTCTTGGACAGGAATGCTCCTATATGCTTTTTCACCCTTTCAACTGATATCCAAGGTACTTCTGAAGATTCAGAAGGTATTTCCAAAGACCACTGTGTGGACTCTCTCCTGGCACAGGCAGCAGTAGGTCTCCCTTCTTTTGGAATTGGGCAGGGGGAATTACCACAGGCTTCCCCACAGACTGGATTTATTTACACAACTACAGAGGTGTTTGATACATCCTGACTCTGCAGAACTACAGCTGGCTGCATGGATGATAGGGTCTTAATTCCCTTTAGGCACCTGTTTTCTGAGGACATACAGCAGGTACTAATGGAGGCAAGAAAGCTTGCTAGTAGAAAATCATATGTAAGCAAATGGAAAAAGTTTTCTACTTGATGCCAAGAAAATACCCAGCACCCATTCAGGGCTAGTGTTTCTCTGGTTTTACAGTATTTGTGTGAATTACTATCCAATGGCCTGTCTTGCTCCTCTATCAGTGTTGATTTGTCAACCATTTCAGCATGTCTATCCATGGATCCCCCTCTTTCAATGCATTCTCATGTCATTTTTTTGAAAGGTGTGGTGCATAAGAAAGGTACAAGAAAACTGTTGGCTCCTTCCTGGGATCCTAATTCTGTTTTAGAAAAGCTAATACTTGCTCTATTTGCACAAGCTCATTTGGCTGACTTATGTTTCTTAACATGGAAAACAGTTTGGCTGAATTATCTGACCTCTGCAAGACAGTATCAAGATATTAAGGGGGTCAACCTTATCTAATTTTTCACAGAGACAAGGTTTCTTTAAAAACGAATCTTTCTTTTATGCCTAAAGTGTTATCCAAGAATAAGCCAACTCTCCATTCTCTTGTTTTCTTTCTGGAGCATAAAAATGAGGGCAAAAGAATACTTCATACCATGGATGCACACAGACAACTCAGGCACTATATTGCCATAGCAAAATCTTTCAGAACTTCCAAACAGTTTTTCATTTTTTGTTCATAGGTTCATACTGAGTTAGTATGTTATAGGTTCATAGCTTACTACTAGACAAACTGCTCTTGTGGGCCATTTTAAGCCCAGACAATTATCTCATTTGAGAATCAAACCTTGCATTCTGTGTGTGTAAGGTAAACACCTTAACCACTTGCATTCTCTGTGTGTAAGGTAAACACCTTAACCATTATGCCAACCCCCAACCCCACTGCAGGTAAGAAGACAGGACAACCTGTGTAAAAGTAGACCTTTTCCAAATGGTTGTGTCAGGCTATTATCTTTTTATTCCCACCACAACAAAACTATTTCAGGTAGGGTCAAGGCACACTCTATGAAGTCCTTGGCTTCATCTATGGCTTTTTAGGAAGTTTGGACTCTAGAAGTATTTTCCAGGCCAAGGGCAGGCTTTGCTAAGACCATTCTTGAGGGGCTCCTGGTCCCTTCCCATTCCAGCTTCCATTTATTCTATGATGTGGTAATCTACCCATATAACTTAGGCAGTGATCAATTTGAGGTACAGCTGTGTAAGTAAATATACTGTAACAGTAGATGTTTGAATGATCACTGCTGCAGTACACACTCCCTCCCTCCCTCTCTCTTACTTTTGGTGAGTTTTTTATGTCAGGGTGTAGACATGTATTTTTTTTCCTAGCGATGTTTTGTCAGGGCTTTGCCTCCCTGTCTCAGTCAGCATAAAAGCTGTGAAGGGCTGGGCACCCAATCCTGTCTTTTTAGTCAGCTCAGGTTGTGCTGTCTAATGCTTTGGAACTGTGATAGGTGCCCTGAAACCTTTAAAGCTGGCTGGCTGTACTACACTTTGCAAGATATAACTTGTGTATTTCAGAGCAGTGATCATTCAAACATCTACTGTTATGGTAAGTTGACTTTCACAACTGTAATTTCTTCAGTTCCAGTAATGGTCAGGTACTTAATGTTCCCCACCAGAGATGAAGGAGTTAATAGTGGCCCACTAACCTTCTACTAGGTCAGTTTACAAATGCAAATGTCTCATATTTTATTTCTGGGGAGCTATTCCAAATACTGACCCATCAGTGGCATTGATTTCCCAAGTACTGGAATTTCTTGCATTAAAGTACATGTAGCAACCATTTCCTCTTTCCACAATGGCTTTAACTCAACATCTGTGGTATATCATAGAACAAGCATGGCATTCTCTAAAGGTATTTTTCATACCAGGCCTCCATGACATTTCCCTTCTCTACCTTGAAATTTAAACTTTGTGTATGAAAAGCTGACCTTACTACCTTTTGACCACACTGAATCATTGAAGAACCAACTAACTAACTAACTAATTAACTAAAACAAAAAAAGGCACAGAAAATGTAAAGTAAAGCTCTAATACATTCACAGACTATGCACTTTTGTCCCATTTAATACAAGGCTTCAAAAGAGTCAAACTAAATCAGTTTTCAAATACATTACATATAATTACTGAATTCAAGATTAATTAATTCAAGAAAAAGATTAATTATTAAACATGCAACAATTATTCTTAAAGACACTTGTCTAAAAGACATTCATCCAGTAAAAAATATTTATGCACTATATATATATATATATATATATATATATATATATATATATGTATGTGAGTGTGTGTGTGTGTGTGTATGTGTACCCATGAACTACCACATAGGCGGTAGTCTACTTAACACCGAAAGTGTGATAAGAGACCTTGGGACACAGGTGAACAGTAGTCTCTCCTTTGATAATCACATCGCCACAGTAGTCAGGAAATTCTTCTACATGACACACCTCATCACAAAAGGTTTCTCATCCAGGAAAAAAGAGGTCATTGTTCCCCTCTACTCATCACTCATTAGACCCATTATAGAGTACAATGCCCCTTTTGGTATGTACCTCACAAGACATCTACAACAACTGGAAAGGCCACAGAAATACCTCACAAAGAGGATTACCAGCCTCAAAGAGATGCCCTATGCAGACCGTCTCAAAAAACTGCAGCTTTACTCCATTGCATATCGCCTACTCAGAGGCGATCTCTGCCTAACACACAAAGCTATGTCAAACCCAGAGCTTTTAGACATGCTCCACTTAAAGAAATCCCAATCCCTATGAGCTACATGTTCTAGGGACCTAAACCTCATCACCACAATAAACAGAACATGCTGGAAGGGATAGATTCCTGTCCCAGAGACTTCCCATACTCTGGAACAAACTACCTATCTTTATCAAACAAAGCTCCTCATTAGCACTCTTCAAGAAAAATCTTGATGATTGGATGGGAGATAGGAAATTCACCCCTAAGATCACTTCTGTGGCTCTGCTCGACAGTGTCACAAGAAAATAATTTTCTTGAGTGGCGAAAGCCAGGGTACATTTGGCTAGGCTTATATAGGCCCTAGGGCCAATAGCCTAGTACCTACCTATGAACCTATGAACCTATACAAAAGTATAATAATCTTAAACTAGTATTTCTTTAATAAAACTCTTAAGTTTTAACAATTATATTCAGGTGTTATGTTTTTCATCTTTAGCCTAATAGAAACCAATTTATACTTTGATATTCCAAGAATGAAGGAGTAACATCTTTTTTCCAAGTTTTAATAACAGCTTTTCCAGCTCAGTTAGAAAACTCCAAAGAAAGGGATATTGTGTTCTAAGCACACTTAAAGTCAATGGTTTAGAAACATTAAAATTATCTAACCATAAAGCAAACATAGATGTGTTAACTTCTTCCAAAAATGTTTGCAAAACATTACATTCAAAAACATATTTTGCCAATCAGCTTTTCAGTTAGATCTGTATCTCTAACATCTAATATCTTTTTTAGAGATTATTTAAATTTTTGTGGGGTAATAAAAAGTTTGTGTATACATTTCTAGGAAAATAATCACCACTGTATGAAGGAAGTGGTTCTCTCAGAAGATGAGTATTATTTTTTGTCATTTTCTGATAAAGCTGTATGACTAATTAATGTTGATCTTTCCAAATATTTGCTTTTAAAATGTGGTTTAATATTTCTGTTTTATATATTTTAGATGAGAAAAATATACCTGCATCATTACTTAAATCAAGATTATTCATAAATTCAGCAAAGGGGGATGAAACTATTCTTTATTATATTAGCCATTAATTCACCTTTAGAGATTATATATTGTCTATTCATTTGAATAACAATCACTTTATTTATATCAGTGTCATACTTATTCATTAAGAAGTCAGAAGAAAATAATTTAGTTCCATCTAACATGTGATGCCAAAAAATTAAATCATGTTTCTTTAATAATGACATATTAGGAAATTAAAAGTATCAATACAATCTTCTGTAAATGCTAGAGGGTACAATGTAAAGAACTAAGCTTTTGTATCAGGATTTTTAAAAATAAAACTTGTAAAAATATTTATAATGTTGTTATAGGTTGAATCAGTGGATTTATTGATAAATTTCTCAAAATATCTCTTCAGGAACCATTTAAATTATTCCTGATATTTGATTATGTTGTGTAGTTGTAGGATCAAAACTAATAAACTTGCTTCCATGTGACATATGGATCATATGAGGGGCTTTCACTTGACATATGGGGCTCATGGCATTGATTTGCTCTTTGTTTCATAATTTTTCCCAGTAGTATTGGTGCATAGTTATATCATAATTATTTTTCATCAATATACTTTCATGAAGCTTTTCCATCTAGCTTAAAAACTGTGGTTTAACCATACAGCTACAGTTTTAATGACTGATGACAAAGGATATATTTCAGTACCTGAAAATCCTATTCCACCATTCTTCCAGTCTATTGTATGATGTCCAATAGCTAATCTAGTTTTGCCTTTGTACAAGACAAACTTCAAAAACGTACTATTAAGCTACTTAATACAGTCTTTAGAAGGAAGGGTGGTTGTCTGAATAATGAATAATATATTATTTTATTTTATTGATTTATTTTATTTTACATTTGCTGATTGGGTTAGTCTGACTGGATGCACGTCCATTTTCAGTGGAGGCCCGGGGAAAAAAGCTCAAAGGAAAACAATTAGGATTACAAGGTAAACAATTAAGATTACAGATACAGTATATACTGTGGTTATATACTTAACAAGTTGTACAAATTCCAAAGTTTCGAGATTATACCGGGGGTAGGTCCAGTATAAGAAACACAACTAAGCTCTATTACAGGTTTTTAACTCACACTAGAGTAGAGTTAGCCAGGTCTGGTACATTAACATAGCCAGTTTAGTATCAATTATTGTTTGAGTCTTACCTTAAATTGACTCAGGGTAGTAAGTAAAGTAATATCAGCTGGGAGTGAGTTCCAGGATTTACCTGCAGAGTTGGCAAAGAGAGAGTCACAGGCTGAGTTGTTGGTTTTGATAGATTGAACTAGCAGTTTGTTAGAAGATCGAAGGGACCTGGGATTGTTACAGGGGGGGGGGGTGATAATGTTTTTAAGTGCAGGAGTATTGTCTGGGTTGTAGAGGATTTTATAAGCTGTAATCAGTTGGCTGTACTGGATCAAGCTGGGCAGTTCTAGCCACCCAAGCTGGTTTAGATTGATGCAGCGGTGTGTCCTATAAGGTAGACCTGTGGCAAATCTGGCAATGTGGTTGTAGCAGATGGAAAGTTTATTACGAACAGACTTGTTTAGTTAGAGAGTAAAGGGGATGCGTACAGGAGAGTTGAAAGTAGGTGAGAGTGAACTATGGCAATTTTAGCAGGTGGGGTCAAGAAGGCTTTCATCCTGTAAAGTGATCCTAATTTTTTATTGATGGTTTTGATGGTTTAATTAACATGTAGGTCTAATTTAAGATTGTTATCTATAGTAACACCTAGTAGTTTTGTAGAGGTGTCTGTGAAGATTATAGTGCTATTACTGGACTTTATGGTAAAGGTAAATGCAGTGGACTTAAGAGTTGGTGAGAAAAGTGACAGTTTTTTGGGGGGATTTAAGATCAGACAATGACCAGAAAGCCAATTTTCTATTATGTTGAAGGTGTTCTGTGTAGCTGACCATAGTTTTGTCTGGGATGTGGCTGAGCAGATCAGGGTGGAGTCATCAGCATTTTGGATACAGTATAGAGGCCATTGATGAAAATAGAAAACAGAAAGGGCCCTAGTATATAATCCTGGGGTACACTAAGGGAGTTGGGTAGGAGGTTAGATAGTTTATTTTTCCAAAGGACAGCCTGCTGTCTGCCACTTAGATAGGAATAGAACTTTTGAAGGGCTTTAGTATCTAGACAGAGTGTGTTTTCAGGGTGTGGATTAGAAGTTTTTGATCAACCATATCAAATGCCTTGGAGAGGTCCAAGAAGAGGGCAGAGGATATTTTATTTTGGTTGTGTTTATGGTGTTGGTGAAGGCTAGTAGGGCAGAAGTAGTGCTATGGTGAGGTTGCAAACTGCTGAGAGTCTGCCATAATGTTATTCTGGATTAGATGGTGCAGCAGTTGTCTATGAATACATTTTCCATATTTTTTGCAAGTGGAGATAGTATAATGATTGGCCTATAATTAGATAGTTCAGTAGAGCTGCCTCCTTTGTGAAGTAAGATAACATAGGATATTTTCCAGATGGTGGGGATTTTGGCTTCTACTATGGTTTGATTGATTATAATTGGGATGAGGTATGCAATGGCATCGGCTGCTATTTGTAGATACTCAGCAGGGAGTAGATCAGCAGAGAGTGTAGTTGGTTTTAATGTTTTGATCAAGTTATGGATAAGTGTGGTAGTAATTGGCTGGAATCTGAATGAGAGTTGGTTACTAGGGGTGGTATCCTCAGGGCCAGGGGAGCTTGGAGGTAGTTGGATAGCTAGGGCTTGGATTGTCTCCGTGAAGAATCAGTTAAAACTGTCAGAGACTTCCTCAGGAGGTTTGTCAATGGTTGCTGCAGGGGTCAGGGTGGAAATTTGTCCAGGATGTAGTAGTTTATTTAAACCTACCAAAAATTTCTGAGGGTTGTTTTGATTTATTTGCAGTAGATTATAGTATTTTTTTTTTTTGTCTTGTAAAATGGATTTTCAGTCTCATTCCTTGATTGCCTATATGCAATGTGATCTTGGGGGGGTCTTTTGTGGTATGCCATAATGCCCATGCTTTGTTTCTAAGGGTAATTTTCAGTTTGGTCTCTTTGGAAAGCCATTGCACAGTTTTTGCCTTTGTTCTTATTGAGTGAACAGGTATGTGAGAGTCAAGGATCTCAAGGAATTTGTTGTTGAAGTATACAACTGCTTCCTCTAATGGGAGTTTTTTTTAGAAATGACCATTTACATGAGTTTAGTTCCTGCTGGAATTTGACAGAGTTAAAGTTATTTTTGTTTCTTACCATTCTAAGTATGGGTTGATGAGGGTAAATGGCTTTATGTTTAATTATATAGGTGAGAAGGTGGTCACTTAAGTCACCAGGGAGGGTCCCAGTGGTGTACAGTTGGGGGTGACTATTGATAAGTATCCAATCAAGTAAGCTTTCTTTGTGGTTAGGTTTACCTATCCTGGTAGGAGTGGTTATGATTTGTGTAAATGCATGCAGGGTAACATGGGTGGTTGGGGATTCTGAGGAACAGGTGTTCCAGTCTATGTTAAAATCTCCAAGTAGTATAGTTTCTTGAGGGTAGTTACATGATAGCCAGTGAAGGGTATCTTCGAGTGTAGATATATTATTTCCTGGGGGAATGTACATACAGATGATAATGATACATTTATTTTTATTAAGTTGCAATTTGGTGGCAAGAATCTCTGAGTTATTAATTTGAGGTGGGTGTATAACTACACTGGTGACATTTAATGCTGACTTATACAGAACAGCTACCCCACCCCCTTCCTGGAAGCATGATCTAGCCTGAGTATATTATACCCAGGTGGTGACACTTCATTATCTGTGGTGTTAGGTTTTAACCAGGTTTCAGATAAACAGAGTATCTCAGGGGAGTGGACAGCCAGGAGTGCATGTAGTTCATGTACCTTGTTGTTTATACTTCTAATGTCAAGGTGATGGGCCAGGAGAGAGTTAGTTGGCCTGTTAGTTGTAGGTATATTGCTTGGGTTGCAAGTAGGGGGGTAAGTTTATCTTGAGTGGATGGGCCAGGGATTGGGTGGATATCATCACTAAGTGTGAAGTTGGGTTTAAACCTAGAGATAAATTTCAGGAATGTATTTATAAGTTTATGGTAGTATTTAGATCTGGAGTTGATGTATCTGTGATTGGTAAGTTGACAGAGTGAGCAGGTTGTGAGGGTGGGCACAGTACTGTGTGATTGGTGAAAGGTGCAAGGACTTACAGCTGGGGTGATAGTGTGGCCTTTTGGATACTGAAATCCAGTGAGGAACTGGTTTTCATACAAGGTAAGTAGGTATGGGGCAAGCAAAAGGGGTAGTAAAGAGGTGTATATCATTGTGTGTGATAGATTGTGTTAGTTATAGGAACTGTATTACTTGAGTGGTACAACAGCAGAGGATAAAGTGGTAGAATTAGAGGTAGTGGAGTAGGGGTGGGAAAAATTAAGACAGATGTAAGCTGATAGGTTCTTGTAATAGGGGGTGTAGCTTTATGACTATAAATCTAGTGGTACTGGGGGCGTGTGGGAATTCGGGGCATAGTAGGGCATGGAGTGAGCCCAAGCGAGGCTTATCCAGACTACACGGTTAGTTAAGGCTTCCTAAAGCCATAAGGTAAGCATATACTTGGTACTAAGGTAAGTATATATTTGGTAAAATAATTACTTTAATTAGAGTTTGTCTAGCCTACATAAAAACAATCGTATTCCATTTTTGTATTAATAACTTGACAGAGTCTAGAATACTACTGTAATTAATATTTTCATAAACTCATTAAAGGGGTTAGGAATTGATCAACATTTCCAATTGAGAGTAGCATGACCTCATCAAAAATTGTATTTTAGAATTATAACAATCAATTATTTTTAAAACCTATTATGTCTGAATTAGCAAAAGGTTCAATCACTAAAGCAAATAATAAAGGTGAGAAAGAACAACCTTCTGTAGTACCTCTGCAAATCTTAATTGATTGAGAATAAAGGAAACTAGATTAATGAAAGCAAAATAATTCTGATAAAGATGTTAATGAGTTGCATAAAATTATTAGAAAAGTCATACTTTTCTAGCACAGAAGATAAATAAAACCAGTCAATGGAATTAAATGTTTTGTTTAAGTGTAAAATTAGAATTGAAAGTTCCTGTTTTGAAATGTTAACATAATGAATTAGTATTAATATTCTTTTAATATTATCTTGGTATTGCTTGTTTAATGTAAATCTACTTGGGTATTCATCAATTGATAATGGAAGAATTTGCTTAATTCTATTAGCATAAATGGGCATAAATATTTTATAATCAATGTTTAGAAGAGAAATAGGTCTATAAGATGAACATAAGGAAGAATCTTTATATTGTTTTAAAAGGGAGAAATACGTGTCTACTTCTATGAAGTTGGAATATTGGAATATTTTAACCTCTGCAAAAACATGAAATAAAATAACCAATGACTTATAAGGTAACCTTTTATATAATTCTGGAATAATTCCATTATTACCAGGAGTTTTATTATCTTCCAATCTTTTACTCTTTTAGTCTGATCATTTTTATTAATGAGATGGGTTTATCTGTTTTCTTTATTTGTTCTTGTGATAATTAAATATGTATATTATTTTATGGCAATATTTATTTATTTATTTATTTGCAGTTTGTTTACCAGGGTGGTCCATTGGGCCTTGAGGAGCCCGTTTTCAATGGAGTCCTGAGGAGAAAAGCTCCAAAGATACAACTAGTTATAACAGTATTACAAAATACAAAAATAATTCTAAGTTACACAGAGTACTAAGAAGATATAACTGTGAATCTACTAGATACTGATACAGAGGTTAAGAGAATTTAGAAAATAAAATGTCAGAGTAGATAAAGTATCAGAGTTTTAACAATAATCAATGTCAGGGTAGATACAGTATCCCTGTGTTAAATGTCAGAGTAGATAAGTATCACAGTTTTAGCAATAATCAAAAGTTAGGGTAGATAAAGTATCACAGTGTTAATAATTGAGTTAGTTCCAGTTGTAAAAGGTAGTGCAAAGTACCCAATATAAATGTATTAAGGTGGAATAAAGAGAGACAGTTTCTAAGAAGGTTTCAGCAGAAGTGTTTGAAGTAGGAAGGGATTATAGATATAGATATTGTGTAGGATGAGAGCAAGAGCATTCCCACAGTGATGTTAGGTGAGAGTGGAGAAGAGATTTAAAGATAGAGAGACTGTTGTTGGTGCGGATGAGAGGTGGGAGGGAGTTCCAGTGGCATGTGAGGCAGAAGGAAAGAAGGTGTTTGCCAGGTGGGCGGGAGGGTTTATGCAGTTCAATTAGATTTTGTTGGTTGGATCGTAGGCATCTGTTAGTAAGATGCATTTTAAAGGTTGAGATGAGGGAGGGGCAGAGAGAAGGTTTAAATATAAGTTTATGTGCTTGAATGAGTTGTGTATAGATGAGATAATTGGTGAGTTCAAGCCATTTCAATTTGTGTAGGGAGGTACAGCGATGGGTGATGGATCTGTGGCCAGTTGCAAATTTTGCGATCTTATAGTAACAGGAGGAGAGTTTAGATTTGAGGGAGGAGTGCAGGTTGGTAAGGATAGAGGCTCCATATAGTAGGGATGGGTTTAGGTAAGTGTTAGCAAGAGTGAGCCTGGTGGGGGGAGAGATAAATTGGTAATGGCGATAAAGCATGCCTAGTTTTTTGTGAGTTTTTTTGATATTTGCCTGAAATGGTTGTCAAACTTTAGCTGGCCGTCAATTAGGATACCCAAGAGTTTGGCAGTGGAGACAGTTTCAAGAGAAGTGTTATCTTTACTGGTAATAAGGAAAGAGTGTTAATCTAAGGTAATGCTTCTGGAGGGGGAAAATAACATTAGTTTAGTCTTATTAGCATTTAGTGCTAAATGGTTCTGAAGCATCCATAGCTCTGTAGCAGAGAATGCTTCTTGGGTAAGTTTCATTAGTGTAGATGAGCAGGAGGAAGAGCAGAGTATTGTTGAATTGTCTGCATATTGAATAAGTTTAGAGTGAGGGATGGCCTGGTGGAAGTCATTGATGAAGATGTTAAATAGAAGGGGTCCTAGAATTGAGCCTTGGGGTACACCAGTGGGTGTGAATTGGAAAGGGGAAATTGCTTTTTTCCACTTAACTGCTTGTTGCCTATCTGATAAGTAGCTGGTGAACCAGTTAATAGAGGAGTGGGATAAGTTTAGTTTAGAGAGCTTAGTAAGAAGAAGGTTATGAGAGATGGTGTCGAATGCTTTAGAGAGGTCTAAGAGGAAGGTGGAAACAATGAGACCAGAGTCACGGGCCTTGTTTACAGTTTCAAGGAAGGAGAGGAGAGCTGTGGTAGTACTATGGCCAGGACAGAATCCGTGCTGAGTGGAAGTTAGAAGGTTATTATTGATGAGATAGGGTAGGAGTTGTAGGTGGAAACATTTTTCGAGAATTTTAGAGATGGGGGATAGGATAGCAATGGAATGGAAGTTGGAGATGTCATTATTATTTCCACCTTTGTGGAGTGGAATAATATAGGCCTTTTTCCAAATCTGGGGAACATGGCATTCAGAAATAGATCAATTTATTAGGATGCTGATAGGCTAGGCTATGGCTTCTGCAGCGTTTTTTAGGAAGAAGGAGGGTATTTCATCGGGAGCATTAGAACATGGTTTTAGTTTTTGAAGAAGTTTTTTTATAGTAGAGATGGGAATAGGGTTTGTAGTGAAGTGAGGAGATTGGGGGTATTGGAGTTTTGAGAGAAGGGGTTCTGAGGAGGTTGCTGGGGGGCTGGTAGTTTCGTGGTAAAGGATGATGTTGATTTAGAGATGGAGTTAATAAAGAATGAGTTAAATTGGGTAGCTAGATCTGAGTCTGAGGCATTTGGGTCAGGGCACGGGTTTTCTTTTCTACCTGGGCTTAGAAGGGAAGAGATGCCATCCCAGAATTTCTTGGGGTTATTGTTGTGTTTGTTTTGGAGAGTGGAGAAATAAGCTTTACGGTCGGTGTTAATGAGTTTTTTTGCTTTGTTGCGAAGTATTTTGTATTCATTAAGGGAAATGGAAGTTTTTGTTTTATGATAGTGGTTCCAGGCTTTATCATGATTTTGCATAGTAATTAGGGTGTTCCTAGTTAGCCAAGGGACGGATTTACTTTTTATGCGTTTAGTTCTTAAGGGAGCAAAGGAGTCAAGCAAGCAAAAGAAGGTTGTATTAAAGTAAGTAACTGCGTTATCCAGGGATAAAGTTCTTAATGGGTTCCAGTTAGTTCTTTTTAGAGTGTCAGAGAAAGCATTGTGGTTAAAGTCTTTTAAGAGGTGAGTGGTGATGTAGGAGTGGGATAGTTGAAGAAAGGAGGGAAGGCGAAGGGCAAAAGTGGGAAGATGGTCTCCAAGTGAATCTGGAAGGGTGCCACTCTTGGAGTAGTAGTGTGGGTGGGAAACTAGTATCCAGTCTAAGGTGCTACCAGATATGAAGTCTTTGAAGGGTCTAGTTGGGGAGTTATAAAGATTTATATTGAGGGAGTTGGATGAGGATTGTATGTTTTCCCAGTTAATTTTAACATCCCCGAGGATTATAGTTTCATTTGTGATATTGGATGAGAGCCAGGAGAGAATGTCTTCTAGGACAGGGATGTTGTCCCCAGGAGGGATGTAAAGAGTGGCTATGCAGATGGATTTTTGTTTGTTTACTTGAAGAAGAGCTAAAAGTAACTCAGCTTTTCTAAATTTGGGGACAGGTTTAGAGTAGGGGTGACTGAGAGGGTCGAGGGGAAGAGGAGACTTACACATCCCTCTTTCTTATGAGTTCTATCATGTCTGATAATACTATAGTTAGGTGGAGTAAGTTCTGAGTCTTTAATGTGTGGCTTGAGCCATGTTTCTGATATGGAAAGAAAATCGGGTTTGTTATGATGGAGCCAGGCATGAAGTTGTGGGATTTTATTACATATGCTTTGGGCATTGAGTGCAGTGAAGTGGAGGGGCCTACTCATTGAGTGGGATAGAGGTGATGGGGAGGGAGAGATGGGAGTGGCAGAAGGGCCAGGATTTGGGTGTATATCTCCAGAGGTAAGTATGGAGATAATATGTTGTATGAGGTAAGAGAGGTGTTTAAGAAGCTTGGTATTGGGTTTGAAGTCAGAGGAGTGTGTTGAGATGGGAGTGGTATGTATTTGAATAGTGGTTCTGGGGTGGGATAGGATTTTGTAGTTGAAGAGCAAGGAATTGTTGTGGGAGTAGAGGTTAGGGGATATGAAGAATGAGGAGTGAATTAGTTGTAAGGGTGGGGAGGATGTAGAATGGGATGGGGGTGTGTGATTGGTAGAAAGAGGTCTGGTGAGATAGTGTATGTAGGAAAGGCAGATTGGTAGTAGTAATAGAGTTGTAAAGGTTAATGGTTTAGTGTACATGATGTTTATGAAGAGTAACACTGCAGGAGTGTATTTACGTTAGGGAGGTATTAGGGATAGTTGTTAAGAACTATGGTTTTATGTGAAGCAGATAGATTCAGCAGGAGAGTAGGTGAGATAGGAGTGAGTAATTAGTGGGTGTTAAGTGATGAGTTAATTAGGTGAGGCTGGAGGGTGTGGGTGGAGGGAGTGGCCTAATAGTTGTAAAGATAGAGGTACTGGGGGCGAGTGGAAATTGGGGGCAGGGTAGGGGAGTGGAGTGAGCCCGCAGGGCGAACGGAGCAGGTAGATCCAAGAGGAGTCAGAGGAAGCAGGTAAGAAAAACAATCAGGCAGAGTGGAGGAAGGTAGGGTATGGGCTAGAGAGTGGTAAAGCAGTGGCAGGGAATGAGAGGATATCTTTCCAGGGAGTTTCCCTACTAGTAAGTGAAATTAATTAACCAGAGAGTACTTAGACTAGGAGCTGGGCAAGGGGAGGCTATTGAAATTACAGCTAATAAAGGATACCAACAGTACTAGTGGGTATAACTTTGGCACTGGGCTAACAGGATATAGCAAGCAGGGAAAAAAGTATAGTATGGAGTTGGGAGACTGTGAGGGTGACTAGGAGATATAGAACCTTGAACAGAATAGCTCGTCAGGTAAAGGAGTAACACTGCCACCTGGTGGCCAAGAACTAGATTGCAAGGAGGGAGAGGCAGAGAGATAGCCAGGGATAACTTCAGAAGAGTGGGGGGAGGGGGAACTTACAGATGGCCGTAGGCTGCTGGTGGACACGTGGCGGAGCCCTAGTGAGACCAGATATTAGGTATTTGCGGTAAAATACAATGCAACACAATTTAGTAACATACACACACAAATCCTGGAGGCCTTCACAACACAGTACGAGTGGAGCACAGGTCTTGTAGATGCAACTTCTGGAGTAGGATGGCCTTTAGAGCAGTGAGGTATCGCTCAAGGGGTTGAGGATGCAACAGAGCAGGACAAATCCTGGAGGCCTTCACAACACAGTACGAGTGGAGCATAGGTCTTGTAGATGTAACTTCAGGGGCAGGGTGGCCTTTAGAGCAGTGAGATATCGCTCAAGAGGTTGAGGATGCAACAGAGCAGGACACACAAATCCTGGAGGCCTTTACAACACAATATAATTATTAAGTTTATTTAATAATAGTTATTAAAACATTCCAAAACATTTCCCATATCTGTAGCTTTCTTATTACTTCCTGGAATAATATTTTTTAATATATTTGTTTCTCATAAATTTCTTTGATCTAACAGTCAATCTGTGCAAACCTTTGGGTTTCAGGGAATAGGACTACAAATTATTTGTTTCTAGATTACTGAAACTTTATGTTGTAAAATCTCATGGTATTTTTCATTTAGCTTTTTTTAATTCAGTTAAAGAATTTTTATTTCCCTTTTTTATATTAAGTTTTAAACTATCAATCTGAGTCTGTAACTCCATTAAATTCTTGTCCCATTGCTTCTCTTTTTTGAAATATCATCTGGTTATTCTATCATATAAATATGCTTTTAAAGAATCCAAAATAATTGCATCTGAAACCACCACATTATTTTTACTTTCTAAGAAACCATTCTTTGAATTCTTTAAGTTTTGTTATATATGCAAGTATTCTATTGTAAGAAATAAAATTCTTTGATTTAATTAAGATTTCAAGTGCAATAGTGTTATGATTTGATAGAAGACATGAAACTACTTTAACTTTTTCTAACCTGGAGACCAAGTCACTTGAAATATAAACTCTATTAAATCTAGACTGAGTACCAAACCTGTATGAATAATGTGTATAAAATAAGAATCAGAGTCAATAATTATTTCTGTAAAGTCTGACAAGGCTTTAGCTGTAACAGCGATTCTATGTCTAACAGAGGTGCTAGTATATTTTCCATTTAATAGACAATTAAAATCACTTGCCATTATAAGACTGCCTTTTGTGTTTGATATTAGCAATTGTAAATAATTCTTAGAGAATTTAGCACCCATTCCTGGAATCCAGTAACTAGTAACTAAGGTATATAATCTCCCCATGTAAATCAGCTAATGCCATACATAACATGCCTTTACTATTACTGCAAGTATCAATAATTTTAGGCATTGAGATTCTCCAAAGAATAACAATACTACTTCTTTTATTTTTAAAACTCAAATTAACCAGGTGTGTAATATTTTGTATTTACTGTCTCAACTTCTCCTCGAATTAAATAAGTTTCCTGTAAAAATTCTGTAAAAACTGAGCTTCATATAAAGAAAGATATCTAAATAAACTACTTTTCTTACAGCCACTATCAAGACCATTAACATTTCATGATAAACACTTTATTTCTGACATATTATGACTAAATCAATAAAATAAAAACATTTACTGTAGAATTTTAGCAAAAAAAGATGTAAAATAAGTTAGCATGTAAAAAAAATAAATGTCATTGTTAAAACCATTCTGTATTTGCCAGAAGCACAAGAGTTGAAGCACAAAAGAAAATAATTTTAATTGAACTATTAACCAACAACCCCCCCAGCACTGAACTTAAAGTTCTTAGTTCGAAAATAAATCCCCTCCAAACTACTTTTGAAAGCAGTCAACTACCACAAAAACTCTAAAGTAAAGGCATTAATATGTAATATTCACTGTCTTAACACACAAACACATCTATCTATCTATCTATCTATCTATCTATCTATCTATCTATCTAGCTATATACATATGTATAAAATCAGCCCCTATAAAATTTAACAATTTGTGTTTCTTTGTTTCCTTTCTCTCCCTTGTATTTCACCTCTCTCCCCCTCCATACTCCTCATCATCTTCCTCTCATTTCTCAGTTTTCTGTCTTCTTCCTGTTCCTCCTCTCCCCTCTCATGTCAACAGCAACACCATTACAACTAATTAAAGAACAATGTATACCTGTTTAAGTGTGACAGTATATTCTTTATGTTGCTTTCATTATAGCACCAAACCAAATGTTATAAAATGAAATATAAATTTATATGACATTTCTTGTAATAAAGGTTTAAGCTTATCAAAAAAGATGCGCATTAGAAATAGTATGTTTAAAATATTCTGTTTTAACTTTGTCCCTCTTCTGCAAACAATAGTTAATATGACACCATCTAGTATAAAAGGTATTTTAAACCAACACCGAATGAAGTTTTTTGTAGTTAAAATAATTTCTTAAGTATTAATTAAATCTAATTTTTCCCTCGATATTTAAAACATAATTATCGTGTATGAGATACTACTAATTTATTGCCGAATATATTTGACTGAATTCTTGGTCCTTAAAAACATGCAGAAAAACAAAAAAAATTTCTAGCTCAATACACTTTTCTAAAATCTCCATCCCACTATGACTTTTTAAACGTCCTCCATATAAACTAATCAAATCTTTAAATGTTTAGCAATAAATCTTTAAAAGTTTAATCAGTAAATCTTCTTAACCAAATATCACAAGTCAGATACCATTTAACGACTAAAGTACCTGACCCATATTAATGATAATTACGTTCTAATGAGAACTTTGTTTTATTAAAAAAATACAGTGTCCAAGATGCCTAACTTTTCACTTTCCTTCAAAACAAGATCAGACACCAAAGAAATCAGTATAATCAAACTTTAATAAATCGTTGTTAAAAACAATTTATATATTTCATATATGTTTTATTTTATCCTTTCCCTTACTTCTCTTCCCTTGCAAGCAATCCTTAATTAAGCTATTGAAATGTAATTAGGCTGATTCATATAGTAAGTTGTATTAAGAAAGGGAGACATCATTGCGACTCATATGTCACTATGGATACATGTAAGATGTCTAGCATCATTAAATAAAATGCACAACATCAGCTTAAAAATCATATCTACAATCATGACTACAGCTCTTGACAAAACAGGAAAAAAGAAAGAAAGGCAACTTGATTTAAAAGAAAGGGCTGTATAGCAGGAGATGTAGCTCTGTTTGAGTTTAACCATTAAAATGTAGCAATTCTTTCTTCCCTGATCATCCGTATTTCACAAAAATAAGAAGCACATAATTACCAAACAAAAGATCAGCTAGTCATAAAACAATAGTTATTTTAAAATTTCTGAACAGCAAAAGCACTAAACCCATAAGAAAATAGCTCAACTAAGGAGACCAACACAAAGCAGTAAAGTAGGAATAACTGAAATCCACAGCTCCCTCAGTCATCAAACACCATTCTGACTAGTATACAAACAAAGGCCCCAAAAACGGCACACAAGAAAACACAAATCCAAATAACCTGACAAAAACAAACAAATTGGAAGGAAAAAAAAAAAAAAAAATATATATATATATATATATATATATATATATATATATATATGGGCTTTCATAGACTTACGCGCGCTACCGACGACGGACCGAGGCCGACGACACGGGAACAGAGGGGGGTTAGCCAAACGGCGATATCCGGCTCCACGAGAGCGTGTAGCGGCGGCGTGTGGCGATGTGTGGTGTGTGTGAGATGTAGTATTGCGGGACAGGTGGTAGTAACAGGTAAGTGTATTTTTAGGATATTAGGAATGGAGGATGTTGTGTGTGTGTGTGTGGTGAATGTGTGTGGAGGTGTAGTTCGTGTGTAGGTGTGTGTTGTGTTGAGAGAGGTGTGTGTGTGTGTGTTTAGGTTAAGTGTGTGAGTGTTGTGTGAAGTGTGTTAGGAGGTGTGATAGTGAGAGGATGGTGTGTTATGTTTTAGGGTATATATATATATATATATATATATATATATATAAAACACTATAAATATGTATATATGCACAGATACATAAAAATATACATATACTTATATAGCTATTTACATATACAACCCACACATACGTGTGTGTCTATATATATATATATATATATATATATATATATATATATATATATATATATATATATATATAGGAACTCAACTAAATCTCGAACTTTTGAAATCTCGAATTTCAAAAGCTCATGACCATGTCGCCGAAATTCCACATTACCAAAGACCAGAAGCGCGAAATTCAAAATCCCGATGTTAAGGGATTTTGAGTTAGCACTTCTGGTGTTGCGGTAAGTATGTGTGTGTAAGTGTGTTTGTGAGGCTTTAGTGTGTGTAAGTGTGTGTTGTGACTGTGGTGTGTGTGTGTGTGTGTGTGTGTGTGTGTGTGTGTGTGTGTGTGTGTGTGTGTGAGGGGCTGTAATGTGTGGGTGTGAGTTTGCCTTGTGTGTATTTTTGTGTGATCTCGGAGTTAGAATATTAAAGTAGGGGGGTGTGGGGGGCGAAGCCCCCCTACTTATCTTTAGTATAGGGTGGTTTGTTTGGTTATGGGGGGAGGTTGTGTATATGTTTGTGTGTGTGCTGTATGTATGTAGTACTTTCGCGATTTTGAATTTCGCACTTTTAACATTTCGGTAATGTGGGGTTTAGGGATTATAGTCTCGGGATTGTGTACTTCCGGGATTCAGTAGTGAATATATATATATATATATATATATATATATATATATATATATATATATATATATATATATATATATATATATTCCCCAGCATCTAATCCTAACCATGCCCAGCAGCCATGTATCACCATGTGAAGATAGGTGAAGGCTGTCAGCCTAGCCAGAAAGAATTTTGTAGATAATTCTGTCATTTGTAAATATTAATGTAAGCCACAGGCTTGTTCTCTTAAATCTGAAAAGACTGCATTAGATATTGAACTACAAAATGTAACAACAGTACACGCTGCTGTAAGAAAGCTAAGTCAAGCATTTTATGACTGTCTTTGATGTCATAATTCAGAGTCAATATATCTGGACACCATACAAATCACACCACCGCACTGCCTTAAACTCTCTCCAGTGGCTTGAACTTCCCTAACTATTGCTACTTTATCAATTTCACATGCTTCACTCTATCCTTAATAAACCCTCCTCCTGTCCATCTCTCTCTGGCTTAGTCTCTATCTACACTCCATCCCAAACCCTCTGCACTTCTAATCAACAACTACTTGACATTTACCACCCAACAAAATCCGTAGGCAAACTACTCTATAAACACTGTCGCCCAGGCCTGGAACAGACTTCCCCTTGACTTGTGTATAATTTCACACACCTCCCACTTTAAAACTAAACTAAAAACATATTTTCTCAATTCCAGGACCTGCGCTTGCAATGACCCCAATTAGTCTCCCCCCCACACTCTCCCTTATTAAGGACCCCACTTAGTCCCCCCTTTCACTTCTTATAAGGTATTTACATAATTCCACACAAACTGCGGAAGTATATATTTACTTTGTTTTACTGCTCTACTTAATGCATTATCTCACTGTAAAATTGTGTTTCTTAATGTCTTTTTTTGGTTCCTTCTCCATACTTGGAACTTTAACTTGTTTGTATGTACTCAACAACTGTAAAATTTTGCTCTGTATAATTGTTTCTCAACACATTATTTTTGTATTAATATGATACTCGGTAATATAAATGTATTGTTGGAGATTTTCTCCTTGGGTCCCCACTGAAAATGGGCCACAAGCCCAGTTGGACTAACCTGGTTAACAAACATCAATTAATAAATAAATATAAATAAATAACTTATGCATATTCCCATATGCTTTAGTTTCTCCTTTCCATTGCTTCTCTTCCATTGCAAGCAATCCTTAATTAAGCTATTCAAATGTAATTAAGATGATTCATATAGTAAGTTGTATTAAGAAAGGGAGACATCTTTGTGACTCATATACAATTGCTAAACTATCTCCTGCAGGAAAATCTCCTGTCCCCCACATATCATGGCTTCTGTTCTTTTCATAGTCCTAACACTGCCCTTCTAACCTGTACAGATACTGTCAATAAAGCTAGAGATAAAGGCAAACTAGTCTCCTCCTTATTTCTAGACTTGTATAAAGCCTTCTGCACTGTTTGTCACAGCAAACTTCTACTTCAAATGTCCTCATTAGGTCTCTCTCAGTCTACCTTTCTATGGTTTCAGAGCTATCTGTCCAATAGATATCGGTCAGTAAAATTGCATTCTAACCTCTCTCCATACCTTTCAATCACTTCTGATGTACCACTTGGCTCTATCCTTGGTCCCCTCCTTTTTAACATTCTCACCAACACCCTCCGCTCATTACACAACAGGCATCCCTAATAAAGTACACAGATGAGTTCACTCTAACTTGTTTATCTAACAACATGGCACAATTCCAAAAAGTTACTCAAGAAGCTTTAACAGCAATTGAAACATGCCTTTGTAACTATAAACTCATGCTCAACCCTAAAAAAAGACTGCAATATTAGGGATGATAGTATATGATAATCTTAAATTCGACCTGCATGTACAAAATTGCATAATAAATACTTATAAAAAATAAGGAATGCTTTATAGAGCCAAAACTTACTTACCAATGAAACCAAAGCTCCACTTGTCACTATTTATCTCCTCCCCTCACTTTTTATGGTGTTCCCATCCTTGCTAATCTTCAAGTATCACAGAAATCAAAACATAAAAAAAATGCTATAACAAAGTTGCTAAATTTGTAGCAAATTCTCCTTTCAGATCCCATTGTATAGCACTAAAAAGATTAAATTGGTAAGAACTACCCCATCAACTAACATATACACATCTTCTTGCCTCCTATAAAATTAGCCAGAATCAATCTGCTTGCCTGGCATTAAATGACATTCTACACAGTTATGTTCCTAGTCGGTCATTATGCTCCAGTGCCAAAAAAAATCTAGTCTGTCCACAAACCTATCAAATCTGCTACACATTGTCTGTACTCATACCATGTTGCTAAAGATTGGAACCCCTTATCTGTATGCATCAGGTCAATACCCTCCCTCCCATCATTCAAAACCATTTTGAAAGACTTCCTAACAAACTCTGGCTTAGTTCTTGCTCAATATCAGGGTAAACTATATACCTAAATGTGAACAAATACCTATTCATACCTTACATCTCCTTTCTCTCCCTTCTTCACTCACTTCCTTACTCCTTTCAGATTCTCCCACTTGACTTCCTCTCTAAAAATAACATAAGCCTGCTTTTCTATCACTTCATATTGCAATTCTTGTTTGTATTATACTAGCTTACCCTTAACTTCTCTGTAAACTAGCTACATTTTCTCTAAATATTAAATCGTTGTAATATAACTTGCCTCTATTATTAACCAAAGTTTTCATATTTTGTTTGATTTGGTATAATTATTTAAACTGTATTTGTTTTTTTGTATTATTTTAAAGACTATAAAATTACTGTTCTTAAAATGTTTTGTACTACTTTGTAGCTTTTCTGTCTGGGCCACCTCTGAAAATGGGTTCCTACCCAGTCAGACTTTCCCAGTAATCAAATGTCAATAATATATAAGAATAACATTTTAACCATAGATTTAAGTACATTAGTAGACCAACTAATACGTATGTATTAAATATCTGTAGATAATTATTTATATTGTATGTCCTATGTAACTCACTTTCAACAAACTTATTTTATTTTATATTCATGACAACTATAAATATGAGAGACAGAGAAGGAAAAAGAAGATAATTTTGACTTATTACTGGTTATCAATCAATGTAATTAATGTTATGTTAACTACCTCTCCTCCTGGCTGCTGTGTACCCCAGCCCAGTGGGTCTGCTTCTTCTTACACTTGTAACTCCTATCCTGCTGTAAAACCTCTGACCTGCCTGCCTTTCAATGACCCCCAAAACTAACATCAAACATCTCAAATACATCCTTGAGGAAGATGCTGACCTATACCAAACTACCCTCCATCTAAAGGATTCTGTGAAACTTGCAATCTCTATCCTGCTGTAAGACCTCTGACCTGCCTGCCTTTCAAGGACCCCCAAAACTAACGTCAAGCATCTCAAATACATTGTTGAGGAAGTTGCTGACCTATACCAAACTACCCTCCATCTAAAGGATTCTGTGAAACCTGTAACCCCTATCCTGTTGTAAGACCTCTGACCTGCCTGCCTTTCAAGGACCCCCAAAACTGTCAGACATCTCAGATACATCCTTGAGGAAGTTGCTGACCTATACCAAACTACCCTCCATCTAAAGGATTCTGTGAAACTTGTAACCTCTATCCTACTGTAAGACCTCTGATCTGCCTGCCTTTCAAGGACCCCTAAAACTAATGTCAAACATCTCAAATACATCCTTGAGGAAGTTGCTGACCTATACCAAACTACCCTCCATCTAAAGGATTCTGTGAAACTTGTAACCTCTATCCTGCTGTAAGACCTCTGACCTGCCTGCCTTTCAAGGTCCCACAAAACTAAAGTCAAACATCTCAAATACATCCTTGAGGAAGTTGCTGACCTATACCAAACTACCCTCCATCTAAAGGATTCTGTGAAAGTATGTTTAACCTAGCATCTAAGCTGTATAGTTAAATTGCTATTATCTCTGAAGAATAAAGTAACTGTTGTATGCTAAATCAACAATTGTGCACTAAATCTCCCACCTGAGTCTAGTACCCAGCAGCCATACCCCCCACTCTATCCCATAGGACTTGTTTTCTCCCTCCTCAACTCCTATCTACCAGCTGTGTCCTCTGTTCTCCGCTTTACCTGAACAGCTAAACTGTAATTTCTTCCATCTCGCCACTAGGTGGCACCCTTACATAAGCTTAAATAAGGCTTCTGAATACTCCTAACCCTAATTTTTTATGAATTAAAACTTGACTGCTCTGAATCCTTTTTAGTTATCTGGCATTCTAACCTGTAAACTTTCCAGACCTTTCTTACCCAATTTCCCTTACTGCAATCCCCATTTCCCTGTTACTCACTGCCTATATGAGCTCTCCCCTCTTACCTGGAACTACTATGTATGTAGTAGTATTCTGAAGGTTTCTCTAATTGTTTCTGAGTGCTTGTCTTTCAATTGCTCAAACCCGCTCCATTCGCCTTGCGGGCTCACTCCGCTCCCCTACCCCACCCCATATCCCACCCACCCCAGTGCATCTAACCTTATACTTCTCAAGCCACACCCTAATCCTTCACTCAACCAGTCAGTCCACTTATCTCATTTCGGCCCCTCCCCCTTACCTCCCCTTTAGCTCATCATTCACTCAACCAATCAGTCCACTTATCTCTTTAACCACTCCCCATTACCTCTATTTCCCACATGAGTACTCACACTAGCTAATCTATTTCCTCTACAACTCCACCCTATCTATTTAACAAACACCCCCCTCACATAGAATCTATCTGTTTCACCAGCCATGGCCATTACAGTGAGGCCAGGACACACTAACAGGTTTCTCTTTTTAAACGAGCAAAATTCTATGAAGACAACGGCTCCAGGAGGCAAAAAACAAGCAGAAAGTCAGATAACCCTTTTTATTTTGTAAGCGCTTTCGGCAAAGGACACTTTCCTCGCCTTCATCAGACATAAAATAAAATAAAAGCTTTAATTGCCATGTTAAATACTTAGATCAATAGTGACATCACAGTGATATTCCTACACTTAAAGACATATTGGATGTTATTATTATATAAATGAAACGATGCCTAAAACTATAACCAATTAATCTCTAAAAAACATTCTATGTTAAAATGCAAATATTAAAATAAATGTATATATATATATATTTTATATGTATATATATGTTGTGTTTAACTGGGGCCACAAACCAAGCAGGAATTAAAATACATTTACAAATACATGGATAAAAGATATTTACGTTAGTACAAAACTAAATTTTATAAAGAAATATAAAGTAAATGAAAAATAAAAAATAGAATATAAATAATGCACATAATACATGTACATCAGAATACTACACAAAACTCATGTTTGTAGCATAATGTGATGTGAACAATGCATATAATACTTATCTAGAAATCAACCTTATATATTTGTTATATCAATTCAGTAAAGTGCCTATTCATCTAAAATCATATGGAAGTTGATAGTATTGTGAAAACTCCATTTAGGTTTGTACTAACGTAAATATCTTTTATCCATGTATTTGTAAATGTATTCTAATTCCTGCTTGGTTTGTGGCCCCAGTTAAACACAACATATATATACATATAAAAAATATATATATACATTTATTTTAATATTTGTATTTTAACATAGAATGTTTTTTAGAGATTAATTGGTTATAGTTTTAGGCATCGTTTCATTTATATAATAATAACATCCAATATGTCTTTAAGTGTAGGAATATCACTGTGATGTCACTATTGATCTAAGTATTTAACATGGCAATTAAAGCTTTTATTTTGTTTTATGTCTGATGAAGGCGAGGGAAGTGTCCTTTGCCGAAAGCGCTTACAAAATAAAAAGGGTTATCTGACTTTCTGCTTGTTTTTTGCCTCCTGGAGCCGTTGTCTTCATAGAATTTTGCTCGTTTGTTTGGTCAGTGCTTTTTCAAAGGTTTCTCTTTTTCTCTATCCTCACTCCTCTAACTTTATTATATTTCCTTACATCCTATGAATATCTAACCCTCTCTATATTACATCTCCCCCTAAAACAAACTACCCTATGTACTAGTCTAGACCCACAAATACACAGTAATATTACATCATCTTCAGCCTACCAACCTCCACAATTTCATAGACTTTACCATATAAAGTACCACCAGACCAGAACATCTATCCCCATTTTATGCAAGCTCTTGAAACACTCTCATACTCCTCTAGAGCATCTACTACTTTATGGTGACATTCAACCAAACCCAGGTCCAAATACCTCCACCTCAGATCCCAATTCATCCTACCCCAACACCTCCTACACTCTCACTAATTCCCATAACTCTCTGCTCATAGGCCACCTCAATGTACGCAGCTTAAACAATAAAATTACTCAGCTACATGCCCTCCTAGACTTACACTCCTTTGACATCCTATGTCTAACCGAAACATGGCTCAAACATGCTACTAAGGATAATGATATAATCCCACCAGGTTACAACATCCTACGCTTAGACCGACTTAATAAAAAAGGTGGTGGGGTTGCTATACTGTATCAATCTAAACTACAGGTATTATCAATAGATGTAAAACCTCCCCCACCCAGTAATGCTGAAATGTTAATCTCTAAGCTCCTGATTAATACCAATAAATCATTAAACATAATTTGCACCTATATCCCCCCAGGTAATAATATTAATACTCTTGAGAATATCCTTAGTTGGCTATCAACTTCCTTCCCACAAGAAACTATACTCCTTGGAGACTTCAATATAGTCTGGAACTGTTGTACCTCTGGCAAACCAACTACCCACATAAACCTTTATGGTTTTAATCAAATTATCACCTCCCCTACCAGAACCCATAAACCCAGCAATAAGCAAGCCACCTTAGACTGGATACTGGTAAACAAAACCCCCCTCTCTTATAAAACAGGTACACTCCCAGATGATATTAGTGATCACTCCCTTACCTACCTAATCAGACAAAAAAATTATATCAAACCAAGCAACCTTCAGAACTACCTACAACAAAAAAATCTTCAAACCTGCTAGCTTCCAAGCTGAACTTAAAGCATGCAATTGGTCACCCCTAAAATACCTACCTCTTGACGAAGCTGTCTCTTATTTTAACACAAACTTCCTTCAAATCCTAGAACACCATGCCCCCTCTCGTACAGTTAGGACTAGGAACAAACCAGCACCTTGGCTAACAAAAGAAACTAGACAAAAAATGATACAGAGAAATAGAATCTGGTCCAATTGGAGATATACCAAAAACCCAATTGATCAGGAAACCTTTAGACAGCTCAGAAATACTACCAAGAAATCAATACTCCAAGATAAAAAAAAAATACTACCAGAAATTCCAGCAAGCCCAGCATCAAAACCCACAAAAATTCTGGACAGGTATAAACAGCCTACTCCACCCAGGACACTCCAAAACCCCTACACCTTCCAATCTAACTCTGAATACTCCTGGTCAAATAGCCAATACTTTTAACAATTTTTTCTCTGAAACAGCTCAATCCTTAGCAAATACCCTATCTTCCACTAGCATCCCTAAGACGTGCTCTCTAACCAACTTACCTCCAGCCTTAAAACTGCAGCCTGTTCCAACAACTCTCATCCGTACACTACTTCACAAACTAAAACCTTGCACTCCTTCTGCTGACCTCCTCCTAGCTGAATTTCTACAAATGGCAGCTGGTGTACTTGCTTACCCTATCTCCATCTTAATAAATAGAACTATTACAGAAGGTTCTATCCCATCACTCTGGAAAGTCTCACATATTATCTCATTACACAAAGGAGGCAACTCAACTGAACTCTCCAATTTTCGTCAGATAGCACTACTATCTCCATTAGCTAAAATCATGGAAAGATGCATTCATCGGCAACTCCTTGATCATCTCCTACTAAATAATCTCTTAGCTGATTGCCAATACGGCTTTAGACCATTTCATAGTACCACTACCGCACTACTATACTTTATAGACGGTATTAATAAGAATCACAACAACAACTTGCTCTCCTCAGCTCTATTTTTAGACCTCTCCAAAGCCTTCAATATGGTGAATCACATCCTAATGTTAGACACCCTTAAATCACTTATAGGAGACACTTTAACTATCAAATGGTTTAAGTCATATCTTGAAAACAGACAACAAGCAGTACTCTGGAACAATAACCTATCAACTCACCTCCCTATCTCCCTAGGAGTCCCACAAGGTTCGATTCTTGGACCCCTCCTTTTCTCTATATTTATTAATAATCTGAATTCATCTCTCCCTCAAACCATCTGCATACAATACGCTGATGACTCTACATAAATCTGTACTGCAGGCTGAACTACAGTCTAGCACCCAAAAAGTATTCAACTTAGCAGAAGACTGTTTCTCCAAACACTGTCTCCTCCTAAACCCTAAATAAACAAACTCCTACTTTTTACCCCTACTCAAAAGTCTCCCCCTATCTACTTCTCAGTAACATCAAATAATGGCACTGTAATAGTAATTGATACCACAACCAAGCTTTTAGGTATAACAATCGATAATAATCTTAGTTTTGACCCACACATAAACTTAACTATCAACTCACTTAATAGAAAACTTGGTTTACTTTATAGACTAAAAACCTTCCTTACTCCCTCTGCCAGGACTACTATCGCCCAAACTCACCTAATCTCCACTCTTCTTTATGCCTCACCTATCTACACTAACCTATCCAAAAATAACCTAAACAAACTGGCCACCTCCTATAATAACATTGCCAGATTTGCAACTGGTTCCCCATTCCGTACTCATCATTGCCAAAATCTGAAAAAATTAGGATGGCTGGAACTGCAAAACCAAATTCTTTTCCAACAACTAACTATTACCCACAAGATCCTGTATCATCCTACAAATACACCCATTCTCTCTACCCTTATTAGCCCTTATAAAAACCTAACAACCCTATGCTCAGCAAATAAGTCTCTACTAGCCACTCTTAAATCTAACAACAAATCTGGAGACTGTCTTTTCAATAATAGCATTGGAAATTCTTGGAACAAGCTTCCTACCAAACTAACATCCCTGGAATCCACACCACTTTTCAGAAAGCATCTAAGAATCCACCTATCTTTACAATGGCTTTGCCCCTGTACTAATCCTGTCTAATTTTTTTTCCTCCTCATTCCACCATCTTCACATGCACAATTATAGGCATCCCTTGTAGAAAAAAAAATGTTCACCCTGTCTTTGTCTTTTCTATATTAAGTTGTATTTTAACTTTCTAATATTGCCTTTACACATGTTAATCCTGTTATATACATGTCATTTAATATTCTCTTATGTAATGAATATTTCATTTTTACTAGTCATTATATCAATTTTAATTTTTAAAATATGTTACTCCTATGTAATATTTTTTGGTTTCTTTAGAATAATATTGTAGTGGAGCTTTTCTCCCCAGGCCTCTACTGAAAATGGACATATATCCAATTAGACTAGCCTGGTCAACAAATGTAAAATAAAATAAAAAAAATAAATAATAAAATAAAAAAAATGGTCTATATAATATAGGAATAGTATTATTTAATAAATAAATAGTTATCTGTCTTTTAGCTTTTTAGCCTTCTCATTATTCTTCCATCCATTTCTTTCAGCATGCCTCTTCAACAATGTAATAGTCCAGTCCATGTCTTCAATGTTCTCTAAGATTTTATTGTTATGAATGCAGGCAACAAATTCTTTAAAGTCTCAAAAGTTTTATTTTTCTTTTTACCATTAAGAAAGAAAATTCTTAACTTGGCAGGAGTTAACAAATGCAATTTACTACTTGCTTTTTCCAATTATTTTGTTAAGGGTGGACATGCTTTCCTTTTTACAACCACTGTTGATGAATATATATTACCAAATCTGATAATGTTATTTCCAATTTTAATAGGAGTATTGGTCCATGCAGTTTTTAATACCAAGGCTTTGCCTTGACAGGAGACAAATCTGGCAATGATGGATCTGGGTAGTGAATTGTAATTCAAAGATGGATGTGCCAAAGATCTTTGGGTCTTTCAATCCCACAAGACAATGCTCCTAGTAAGTTTGAAATTTTAGGAGTTCATGAAGTTAAAAAATTCACCATTTTCTCTCCTAGTTTTTCTGGAACACCACATATTCTGATATTTTTCTTTCTGGATCTGTTTTCTAAATCATTAATTTCATCAAGTAATGTCTTATTTTATTTCAAAAGGAATTCAGTGTGATTTTCTCCTCAATCTACCATCAATGTCATTTAGGGCTTCTCCCATTACTAATAGCTGTACCCTCTGTTACATAATTATCTTATTAATTAGATATATTTGGCTATTACAGTCTTTTTATGGTATCCATTTTTATATCCAGCTTATCCATTCTCTCAGAAAGATCTTGTATGTTACTGAGTAGTCTGAAATTCTTTTTTAAGTGACATTCTTGTGTAGTAGATTTTGAATAATTTATCTAGTATGTAGACAGTTACAAGCCTTTTGTATATATGACTTTGACAGGGAAACTATAGAAAATAAATATATGTATATGTTTGAGAAACTTCTTCAGTAAGGTTTTCCAAGTATTTCCTCTGAAACTAATATGTTTACGAAGCTTCTGATGATAAAATCCTTTCAGAAATGAAGTCAAGACTACAGAGCAAACTTTAGATGCGGCTACAATTTCACCATCTTGGCCATGCTCAGTTGCTAATTTCTTATGCTGGGTCAAAGAAAGGGCAACCCATGTCAAAACAGACTATTTCAAGATGGCTGTCCTCAAGTATTACTTTTTGTTTCCACCATGGCATGTCTGTTCCAGGCAGTATCAAGGCACATTCTACTATGGCATAATGGGAAGGAGTGGACTCTAGAAGCATTCTAAAGGTAGATACATGGTCCTCTGTACATACTTGTATAAAGCATTATGAAATGGATTCCTTTTCCAGGTCCAGGACTGGCATTACTAGGCCCATTTTCTAGAGGCTTCTGTATCCTTATTGTTCCTTCTGCCAGGTCAGATAGGCTTTGGTAATCAACCCACAGAGCCAAAAGGCTATTGCAGATGTGAGAATTATGAACATAGTAGAGTTGTGTAAGTTGAACCTACCATAACAGCAGATGTTTAAAGTCCACTCTGGAGTAGCCACACCCACCAGCATCCCCCCTACTTCTGTATATAATTATTTGTTAGGATATAAAGTTATAGGTTACTGCTTCTATCTTTAGACGTTCAGGATGAGTAAGCTTTTTCTCTTTTTCTGGGTAAGAAAGTCCTGAAGTTTTCTACACTTTGCTGAATTCCCTCCAAGGGGCTAGCTAATCAGCAGTCAGAGTGAAGGTGTGGGAGGAAGCCAGAGTTTTGTGAAACTGTCTGGCTGTTGTAAACTTGGCAGGATACAGTCCATATAGCCAAAAGACTACTGCAGACTGGGGATTTCAAATGTGTTGTTATTGTAAGGACATCTTACACATCTATACTTTCATGTAGTTCACATTATCTTCTATTACATGTTTGAATGTCAGTTCAGACTTTCTGTCATTCTGGCATCATTTGATCTAGACAGTCAACAAACAGCATCACATTAGGGGATGAGGGGAGAGGGGTGAGTTTGCAGCTGGCAAGAGATTGGTCTTTACCACAGATTGATTCCTAAGGCAATCAGTCCATGTGTTCCAGTATCTGGACTAAATTAACTAAATTTATTGTTCTGATAAGTACATATTTTTTTTTGCTTGACATGATTGGTTTCTGTGTATCACATGATGAATTATCTTATGATTTTATTTACATTACTTAAATTGTTGGTTTTAATTCAAGTGTTTATTCTGATGAAGTCCATATTCTTGCAGATGAAAGCACTAAATAAATGTTGCATATAATTCTTATTTGCTGGACATATTGTTGGTTCTTTGTTACTGATTGCTGAATTCACTGTATTCAATTGTATGGCAAAGTTCATAAGTTAAAACACAACGCTGCTCCGGCACAATAAAGGCTGCCCCTTTTCCCATGAACCAAACTGCTGTTGTAATCACAAAAGTAAAATGATGTTCAAACAGATTATTTAAATATATTTAATGAAAAAGAAAATAAAAGCAGAAAAAGTAACTGATTAAGCACTTTCGTCTCCTTAACGGAGACTTCTTCAGAATTCAGCTACTCTTACCAATTCATACATTTTATATCACAGCATTGGTAGCCTATTGGCTAAAATTCAACAATTTCTTTAATTGAACAATCTATTAATTTAAACCAATTTAATTGATAGCAAATTAAAAGGGCTAGCTCATTGTTAAGGTCAGTACACAACTGTTTGGAACATTACATTTTTTACCCATCCAAAGATCCAAGCTGCGTTTGAATATGTATATGGATGAGCTTTGATTTCCATGGGTGCTGCATGGGAGATAAGTATGTCTCCCAGATACTACCCCCCATCTACGGAACAGGCTCCCCATCCATGTGAAGCAGAATTCCTCCATAATCCAATTCAAGTGCAACTTGGACAATTGTACGGGAAACCAGAAATTCATCCCTGGTTAGGCACCTATGTCTCTGATGCAAACAGGTAACCTGTAAATGGTATCTCCCAGGCCCCTGCTTACACTTATCAAGGATATCAGAACTTGTCAGAGATTTGTGATGCATGGATAGGCTTAAAAAGGCCCTTGTGGTCATTAGCCTAGTAAATACCTATGAAACTATGGAGAGTCTGTATCAAAGCAGTGTTATTCTGTGTGAAATATACCTGTCCCTCCAAACATTTCTGTTGATGTTGCAGAAGAGATTTAAATCCCTGGGCTGAGTATTTCTGATGCCATTTGATTTGCTGTTGTGCAGTAGGTCCATCAGTATTGAGTTGTAGGATACCTTGTATGCCAGACAAAGGTCATCTCTAAGCAGACTTTAAGATACCGAGTATAGTGACAGGGCTTTGACGCAGTCCATGTAGGACTTATTTAGACATTGTAGTACTAGGCTAACTGCCCCTGTAGGTAATTTTAAGCCTAGCCAATTACCCTATGTGAGAATTAAACCCTACACCTTGTCTCTGTAAAGTAAAAACCTTAACCATTATGCCAACCTCTCAACTCCATAAGGGTTTTACTGGAGATCAAACCCAGGACCTTCTGTATATTAGGCAGACATGATTACCACCACACTACAAAACCTACTGGTTTCTCTGGTATCTCTGTGGGTGATCCAGTTGTTGCATGTGTCTGGTCAGATACATGCCAAAGCAGACATTATACTCAATGACTTTCCTAATGAAGTCTTGAGTAGACAGACAATAACATATTTAGATCTAGTTGCCATCTCTTTCTTTATAAGCTGCATAATATAGAAGGACTTTGACAGTGGATACATGTTGATTGAAATTTAGGTTGCTGTGCACAAAAGTTCCCAAATCCTGAACAGCTGATTCAAATCTTAGGGATGTATTTCCAGTGTGATAGTTCCTTAGTGTAGATTGCTATCTCAAGAATATGGTAATGCATTTTTGTGGCATTTTCAGCTGGGAGAGAGTCCCATAGCCTGGGTGCAGGTAAAGAGAAAATGCTCAGTGGGAGAGAGTGTGTCCCTAAGCCTGGCCAGTACCTGGGCATTGTTGGTGTGTGAGTGGAGATATAATGGGTGTACTGAATTCATTACAAGGTATTTTTTATATCAGACTGAAGAGAAGTAGATCTGCTCACTCCTTTGTACGGAGTCGGTTTGCTTGCTGTAAAGCATTGCAGTGATGTTCATTTCTTGCTTAGAAGAGCATAAACTGACAGATTTTGCTTATGAACATTTGAAATATTTTATGTTTTTTGCTGTTGGCATATATTAGTAGCGGTAGGGTATATTTAAGTTGAGATTGGAGTATATTCATAGATATGGACTTTCTTCCTTCTGGGGTGAGGGACTGTAGTTGTCAGCATCTATAGAGGGTGTGATTTATTTTTGCTTTTATGTCATCAATGTGTATGGAAATGTTTAAACTGGGGGTTTGTGTTACACAGGTATTTGAAAGAGAAGACCTAGTCTGTTGGCTGGGAGTTGTGGGTGGGTAGAAAAGACAACAGTGAAGTTTGCTTAACTTTTTTTTTTTTTTTTATGGAGTGCTGAAGGATCTTCCTAGAGGTTATAGTTAGTTGTCTGTCCAGAATCTAAGGATGTAATTTTTCTGGGGTAAACTGAGGTTGTGGTAAAAGACAATACCTTCAGTATACAGTATGCCCTTTAGAGTTCTCAGGTCACACAAAAGTCAGTTAATGAAAAAACTGAAGAGAATTAGAGGCAGAATTGAGACTTGGTAAAGTCATGCATGGTGAACTCCACCCAACTTATAGGTAAGGGTATGGCATCCAGGTCCAAGGAAGTTTTAGTACCACTCCACTCAGCCCATATCAGATCTATTATTGAATACAGTGCCCCCTTTGGTGTGTGTCTCACCAGACACTTGCAACAGCTGGAATGTCCACAAAGGTTTCTCACCAGAAGAATTTAGGGCACAAATACTCTATCCTACACTGATTGCATAAAGAATCTGTCTCTGTATTCAGTCTCTTAACTGGCTGCTGAGAAGGGATCTTTGCCTAAGTTACAGGGCCTCCTCAGACTCAGCACTGATGGATCTGTTGCACATCCCTGACTCGGTTCATGAAACCTTGACAACTAGATGGGAAATCATATATTTACCCCCTGTCTGGCCCCCATGTCCCTTATGGACAGAGCGGTCAACAAGAAAAGTATTATCCTAACACCTCTTTTGAATCCTTAGTTACCTCCACACTAACATGACCCCCCCCCCCCCAAATAGACACCCATGATACTCGGGACCCAAACGGTTTGATGTGTGCAACTAGGCTTCTAAGGTCCCTAGTGGTCATTAGCCTAGTAACAACCTATGAACCTATTATATGCTTTGGAGACAGTAGGAAGTTGTTACACTCAACTGCAAATGTTCAGTAACTGCTAAACCACCATGTTTGAAGGAGCCAAAATATACAGAGGACTGGAGAGTTAAGTAGGAGTGTGTGATCAACAGAAGCAAAAGCTTTAGTAAGGACAACAAAAAAACTCCTGTTATGAAGTCCTTGTTAGTATTATTGAGAGTGGTTTTATTAAGCATTTGTAGAGCTCTTTAGGTATTATGTTTAATGAAGCCACGATAATGAGTGGAAATAATATTATATTTGTAAAAGAAGTCAGAGTTGATTTTATACTGTTTTTGTTTCCACTAGTTTTCCTAAGAGTGGCAGGAGAGAGACTGGTTTGACATCTGCATCGCAGGTTTGTTTGGTTACTTTAGGGATAGGGTAAACTAGCCTTTTCCAGGTGTCTGGAAGGACGTATTGTGAAAGTGACAGGTTAAATACAAATTGGATATGAGATGCTATGAAGTCTCTGTTCCTTATAGGTTTATAGATAAGTACTAGGCTAGCTGCCCTTGCAGGCCATTTTAAGGCTAGCCAGTTTCCCTTTTTGTGCTCAAATTAATCTACCTATTTGGTTAGAGATTGGCTTTACTCATCCCATGGTAAATAATTATATATTACCCCTAATGAGAATAACTGGCATCATACCATAAGAGTCTATATTAGATGAACGAAAGTTCATCTTAGCGAACGCTCACATAAGCGAATATCCAGGTACTCAAAACTGCAATTGTTGGGGGCTGTGCCCTCCATCCCCCACGCTAAATATATATTCCAACTCTGAGATTGCACTACAGTGAGAAAAGGGCAAATATTCCCATCTTCACTGTACCGCGATCTCACAATTGCGGTTTCGAGTTCCGCAATATTCGCTCATGTGAGTGTCTAATATAGACCCTACCATAAGATAATTTAAGGGAACCCATGAATGGGATAAAGCATTTAGGACCTGCCTCTGTCTATTAGAAGTACAGGGACAGTCCTGGAATAAATTTTCTGTTTCCCATCCATAGATCCAAGTTGCACTTGAATATGGACGGATATAACATTTGTTTTATGTGGATGGAGAGTCTGTTTCAGAGCAGCAGTACCTCTGTGAGATATATCTGTGCCTAAAACACATCCTGTTGATGTTGCAGAAGAGGTTTAGATCCCTAGACCAAGTATATTGGCTTACTGATGTGGAGTAAATCCATCAGTATTGGATGGGAGGATGCCTTCTTTGCCAGACACAGATCACCTCTTAGCAGTCTGTTGGATATCATGTATTGTGACAGACTGTCAGTCAGTCAGTTTATGTAGGACATGTTATTTATGCCTTGTATCCTTTTAGCAAGTTATCTCTCTGTGGGCGTTCCAGTTGTTGCATGTGTCTGGACAGAAACATGTCAAAGAAGACATTATACTCCATGACTGGCCTAATGAGGCCTGAGTAAAGGAGGACAATGACATCCCTAGACCTAGACACAGTCCCTTTATTTATAAGCTGTGCAATATAGAAGGACCTTCTTACAACAATGGTCAAATGTTGGTCATAAGTCAGGTCACTGGCCACATAAGTTCCCAAATCCTGAACAACTGGCTCAACTCTTAGAGATGTATTGTCAGTTTGGTAGTTCCCTAGGGTAGATGACTTCCCAATGGATACAATAATGCTTTTTTGGCATTTAGTTTCAGTCCATGATTTTGACACCCATTATTTATTTAGGACAAACCTTCCTGAAGTATGATTATTTGGGGATTCAATGACTGCTTCTAGCTTGCAGTTATTTGGCTTTAACTTCAGAGGAGCAGATGCCTTTGGGAGACTCCACTGGTGACTGGCCTCTTTGTGGAGGTAAATTCCCCTATTTTGATTTCCTATGTCCTGTCTGTGAACCAGTTGGTAATCCAGTGGCACCACTAAGGATTCTGATCTTGATTATCTTGAGGCACCATTGGAGCATTCTTTCTGCACCGTATCAGCTGTTATGTGGTAATGTATGTGCTTGGATATCGATGCCTTTTTTGGAAGTTTTTGAGGTGAAACAAAGGCAGATAGAGAGGTTCTGGGAGTGGTGGTATGGTTAGTTAGCCGGAATGATTATTTGGGAATTATTGATAAACTCTGTGACGCAGTTGTAGAAGGATACATTGTGATGATATGATGATTTTTCTACGACCTTGGAGAAAATGCAGCTGGGTGCAGGCTTTTGCTCCATTTTTGTGTCGGTGCTAAAAACAATAGCTGTTTACATGAATTTATGGAATAAAATATTTCCCATCTTCTGAGTTTCATAAGACTGGAGGTATTACTAATAGATTCTGTAGGTTTTTAAACTCTCTAAATAGGTTCATAGGTTGGTACTAGGCTACCGGCCCTAGGGCCTATACAAGCCTAGCCATAACAATTCCCTGGCTATTTCTTCCCACAATATTTAGTTCCCCTTGGACCCCTGTCTAGCAGGGCGACTGACGTGATCCCCGGGGTGAATTTCCTATCTCCCATCCAATCATCAAGGTTCCTTTTGAAGCGGGCCAAAGAGGCGCTCTGCTTGACATGCATAGGCAGTCTATTCCAGAGTCTGGGGAGTCTCTGGGTCAGGAACCTATCCCTCCAGCATGTTTTGTTCATTGTGATGACAAGGTTTAGATCCCTGTAGTGTGTGGCTTTCTCTATCTTAAAGTTTCATTCACTGTACCTCTGTTTAGCAGATGATACTCACAATCTAGCCATGTGACTTCATTTCTCAGTGAAGTCTCTACAGAAGTGTAGCACTCCCAGAAACTGCCTCGGTGTTGTATTGGTTCTTGGGACAGGTAACTTTGAAATCACCTTCACCCTGTCCATGTCAAATATGTGTCGTTGTTCAGAATTCTTCCTAGGAATTTCTGTTTGTTTTTCTTAAATATCTCTCCAGGAATTTCATCTGCTCTTAGGCAATACATGCGTTTGAAGGGTGCATTTCCAACACGGCCACTTCTTTTAGTTTAACTGTTTTCCTCATTATAATAATTTTTTCCTCTGTCTTTCATGTCTGTTTTAGGATATCATCCACATATTAAGCCATGCTGTGGGAATCTGATATAATTTCTAATATTGTGTATAGCTGGGGTTGTAGCAGTGTTGGTAAGAAAATCCCTGTCTTTGTGAATTGTTTTCATTCAAAGAGGTAGGCACATTTTTACTGAGGCACTTTTGATATGGAAAAATGAAAGCCCATTTGAAACATCAAGATAAAAAACACGTGTTTACTTTTCCCCAGAATTTTATTGAAACATAGAATTTGCCATGGGAGATGCGCATTTTGCAGCCTTATAAACAGTAAGTACTCCATCTTGTGTTTGGCTTTTTACCTGTCCAAACTGAAGAATTTACTTTGGAACTCAGTCTGTGCAATCCTTCTTATTGTTCTAATTCTTAAATTAGTGATGGTGTCACATATATAGCTTCTACGTGAAAAAAGATGTTCTTCACTTGATCACTGTTGCAGTAGTCATACCTACTGGGACTTAGCTGCAGGCATTCCACCTCCATCTAGCCCAACTTCAAGAGCACAAAACTCTTCCCCCTTAGTGCAGTAGATGTCCTTCCAGTGGGACATCTGAATGCTACCAGCATATAACCAGAATTCATTTGCACTATCTTAGATGTTTCTTGATTCAGTTCAATGTGTTAACATAATTTTGTTGCATAAAAAGTGACTGGCTTCCTGGCATGGCTTAGCCTGCTTCTGGAACAGATAAGTGTCTTTTGGTCATTTTGGGTATGTAAGGAAAAGGGCAGGTGAATCTCTGGTCAGCAGATTTCTATTAAGGATTACCACACTGACTGTGTTTTTGTTTAGGTCCACATCATTACATTCAAGGTTGCTCCATCTATCAGTGGTTTGTGCCTAAGATTATACAAACCAGGTATTGCACTCACAGGATCATAGGATCATAGGAGGGTTACTAGGCTATCGACCGGGAGGTCATTTAAAACCTAGCAGTTTCACCACAATGTAATATATAGATACTCTACTCAATACCCAGGATTGTATTTAGTAATGGCTGCCCATGTCCAGGAGGGTTGTGGGCGATATCCCCAGTAAGAATTTATGGTGCCCCATCCACTTGTCTAAGTTCCTTTTGAACAGTGTTATAGAGATGCTCTGCTTCACATGAACTGGCAGCCTATTCCAAAGATGCTGCAGTCAGTGGGAGACACATCTGTCCTCCAGTACATCTTATTCAAGTCACAGGCCATATTTAGATCCCTGGAATGGGTAGCTCTAGCCCATTTGATTTAGGATGTGCAGGCAATTCATTAAGATTGGGTTGGAGATTGCTCCGTAAGCCAGGCATAAGTCTCCCTTAAGACGCGGTGGTCTCCTGCCATAAACAAACTCTACAACAGAAGGAAGAAGTTGTTGCAAAAAAGAGTAAAATCCCATGATTAGAGGAACTCCCTGGTCAGCCTCAGTAAGAAGCTGAGATCCCTCATAAAATCCTCCAAAGCTAGTTACAAAAATAAAATCTCCACTGATTGTAAAGACAACCACAAAGCATTCTACAGCTATGTCAAAAATCTCAATGGCAACACTCAGATCTGCTCTGAGCTACAGCACAATGGAACAAGATATATAGAACCAACTAATATCACCAACATCCTGGCAGATAGATTCAGTACAAACTTTACCACCCACTCACCCTCCAATGGGCCCATCTCTATACTGGAAGAATGCAAAGCCCCTGTAATTACAGATGCACAAGTAAAGAATGCACTCCAAAGCCAAGAACACAGCATCCATGGGACCACACAACATCCCAGGCTGTGTCCTGCATGAACTACAGAATGAACTGGCATCTTACCTAAGTACCATGTTCAATCATAGCCTCACTTCAGGCTTTGTGCCTACTGAATGGCGCACAGTGACGGTTATCCCACTCCATAAAGGGAGTGCCACCATGGACCCTGGGAACTACTGCCCCATTAGCCTGATGAGCCTGGTCTGCAAGGTCATGGAACGTATCATCTTGGAGCTTATAAACAAAGACATAGGTAACCTCCAATCTCTGGACCCCACTCAGTTTGGGTTTGTAAAAGGTAGATCATGTCTCCTAAACTTGACTGACTTCTTTGAAGCAGTCACCAGAGCTGTGGATGACGGTAAGGTGGTGCACGCAGCCTATCCTGACCTCGCCAAGGCTTTTGACACCATTCCCCACTCTGAAATTATTGATAAACTCACTAGACTGGGAATAAATCCCTATGTCACAAGATGGTGACCAACTGGCTCACTGACAGAATCCACACAGTGAAAGTAGCCAACTCCCAATCCAACTTCAGACCAGTGACAAGTGGAGTACCACAGGGTTCAGTCCTGGGTCCTCTCCTGCTTAGTATCTACATCTCAGAAGTCCAGGCTAATACAGCAGGTCTTTGGCTAAAGAAGTTCGCAGATGACTGCAGAGTAGGAGCCATAATAGAATTGCCTAATGATGTGGACATTCTACAAAGGGGCCTCAGTGAGACTGATGCTTGGTGTCAAAGTCATGGCCTCAAGCTCAATGTCAAGAAGTGCATTGTCATCCCCTTTGGGAAAAACACTGTACCCATGAACTACCACATAGGCGGTAGCCTACTAAACACCAAAAGTGTGATAAGAGACCTTGGGACACAGGTGAACAGTAACCTCTCATTTGATAATCACATCGCCACAGTAGTCAGGAAACCCTTCTACATGGGACACCTCATCACAAAGGGGTTCTCCTCCAGAAAAAAAGAGATCATTGCTCCTTTCTACTCATTCCTCATCAGACCCATTATAGAGTACAATGCCCCGTTTGGCATATACCATGGAAAACACCTACAACAACTAGAAAGGCCACATAAATACCTCAATAAGAGGATTACCAGCCTCAAACATATGCCATACGCAGACCGTCTCAAAAAACTCCAGCTCTACTCCATCACATATTGCTTACTCAGAGGTGATCTCTGCCTAACATACAAAGCCGTGTCAAACCCAAATCTGTTGGACATGCTGCACTTAAAGAAATCCCAATCTCCGAGCCACACACTCCATGGACCTAAACCTTGTTACCACAATAAACAAAACATGCTGGAGGGATAGATTCCTGCCCCAGAGACTTCCCATGCTCTGAAACAAACTACTCATTCATGTCAAACAAAGCTCCTCATTGGCCCTCTTTAAGAAAAATCTTGACAATTGGATGGGAAATAGGAAATTTACACCGGGGATCACTTCTGTGGCTCTGCTCAACAGGGGCACAGGAAAATAAATTTCTTGGGTGGCGAAAGCCAGGGAACTTTTTTGGCTAGGATTATATAGGCCCTAGGGCCAATAGCCTAGGACCTACCTATGAACCTATATGTTCCAGGGTGCTTTTCCATTGTTGCAGCCTTGCCTTAGTTTTCTTAGATAGCAGCATTTTGCATTTGTTGTAAAGTTTGTTGATGCTGGATGTCCACCAGGGTGGCTTGTTTTTACTTGGTGCTCTGGCTTTGCTTTTCTCTAGAACAGCCGTGCCTATACACTATAGCAAGTGATTGTACAGGGCTTCAGTGTAAACTTTGGAGTAATTACCACTTCCAGCTGGTGGTGGGGCTTGGAATGCATTTATACCTTCCCCTAGGAGGGTATAGTTTACCTTAGTGAAGTTTTTTAGTCTGACTTCCCCCTTTGTGAGTTTTGGTGTTAGTGCCAATTTGAAGGTGTCTGATTTATGGTCAGATCTAACTAATGAGGATCAAACAGTTGCAGTGGTGCATCTGTTTGTCATGTTAGTGAGGACCAGATCTAGTTTGTTTGTTTGTTCCTCTTGTTGGGGTTTGAACAATTTGTTCCAGGGCATTTGAGTTAACAAAGTCAAGGAACTTTTGCGCAAGTGTGCTAGGGCTAGAGTAGGTTTCCCATTTGATGGTGGGATAATTGAAATCAACCAGGTTTCTGTGACTGCACAGACATCTATATCTTCTAGTGATAGAAATGCTTCCAGGGTGGGCAGTTTTTGGCTTAAACTCCTAGCATTTAGCAGCATAACCCTTGTTATGACTGACAATTTTCATGTCAGCAATTTCGTTTTTGAGACCTTGCCTAAAAAAGGCACTATGGGGAAGGCAAGAGCCTTTGCCAGCAGCCGAAAGCCTAGTGGTGCCATCTGCAAACTGCCTCTGACAAAGCAGTGAGGTTTGTCAACCAAGTCATCCCAGGCTGAGAGTAACTGGCTTCCCTTTGAATGATACCAAAAACTAAGCCAATTATTGAAATTGATATGTTTTGTTAATACTGTGGCATCATTCTAGGTGAAGGTAATATGCTGCTCAAGGCTAGGGACATACCTGCCTGGGATACATACTGGTCGGTCGTATCTCTCTTCATATATTCCAGTGACTCACTCACTGAGGTATGTCTCAGGTCATTCACTCCAACATGAGCTATGACGGAGTCATAATGGTACTTGTTGCTGAGAGACCTGAGTGCATGCATGACCTGACGTGACTTTCCGCATATATAAACTGATGAGTGGGACATCTGTGTGTCTCACTATGGAGTCTCCAATAACAAAGAAATTTGGTTTTTCAGTGTTACTCCTTAAAGGCTTGGTAGGTGAGACACTGGTGTCGCTATGTGTCTTGGATGCTATAGAAACTGTGTTAGTTGTAGCAGCACTACCTGGATCAGAAAATACTTGACACATTTATCCAGTCACCTACAGTATTTGAGGACTATCTTCCTCTTCAGCCATCTTCTTAAAAAGAAACAGAAAGAGAAGGCAGACAGTGGTGTGGAAGACACTTAATTAATCTCATTTGGAAAACACTTTTCCAGATGAAGAATCTCTTCTGATGGGAAGAAAGGTTGACATCAGAGGCCCACAAAAGGTACCTTCACCTGCTGGTCCTGGATGTAGCTAAACCTGTGGACATTCTTCCAGTTCTAGGGTAGCTGAGGATGCCTTTTTGAAGAAGCAAGATAGGTTTTACAGGGTGTAAAACTCCCACACACACTTGTCAAAGAATCCTATGGTGCTTCAGCAGTGGATCAAGAAAAAGAGTCTAAATTGGTTCTTGACCCCAAGATACTCCTAAATAATGCAGATTTTAGGGCTTTTGAATGACCTGAAAAGAAAATTTACATGGCTATCGTCCTGGCCTTCAGGGGTTTTAATTGCCAGACACATAAAATATGTTCCAGGTCACAATCCTTGAGCATCATTTAGAAAGGACTGGGGAGATGTCTGATACTGACCTTTAGGGCAACACTTTGGGATCTCACTCAGACAGTTAGTCAAGTGGTCACACAGTCTATCAAGTATTGATATGGTGCTGTAGATACCACATTCAGGGTAGCAGACACAGACTCTGTGATTAGGAAACATGCCTGATTGAGGCTTCAACCTCTGCCCAAGGATGTTAAAGTACAGCTCCTTAATGCCCCTCTTAGACAGGAATTACTCTGTGTTACCCCAACAAGTGAAGAATGTAAGAAAATGGAGAAAAATGGAAAGGTTATGCAAGTTATAAAATAACTTTTTTACCCAGTCTTGCTAGATTATAATGGGAACTACCCATGTAACTCGGGGTCATTCTACAGAAGGAAAGGAAAGTGTAAAGTCAGCAAAAAACTATTTAAGAAGAAATGGCAAGAGAAAAATAGAGGAAAGTGTGAGGTTCCCAGGACTTTCCGCCAGCAAGGACTAACCATGACAAC